>NC_141157.1:83871693-84042656 GCF_053477565.2 Lygodium microphyllum | reverse complement strand
TAGTAGTAGTGTCGTCCTCATCTTCAGTGAAGTCAGGCATATCTTCATGTTTGTCTTCGTCCATGGCTCCAAGGTAGTTGATATGAGCTGGTGGCTTCTTTGAATTACAATTTGCTGCTAGATGTCCAGGCTGGTGGCATTTATAGCATACTATTGGCTTGGCTTTGGTTACATTATTTGCAATGGCGGGAAGTCTAGGTACATTTGGATTTGGCTATGGAATAGGCTTAGGGTTTTGATTGACATTGGATGGTAATGCAGGTGGTTTTGCCCAATTCTTGCGGAAAGATGATGAAGAGAAACGACCTGGACTAAATCTTCTAAAATTGGAATTGAATTGTTTAGATCCATAATTATCATTGGCTTGGAATTGATGTGGACGTCTGTCTCTACCTCGTAGATTATCTTCAGTGTCGTGAGCTAGTGAAATGGCGTCTTCAAGGGTAGCAGGCTTGAACATGTTAACTTCAGTGTAGTAATGCCCAAGAAGTCCAGACATATACTTGCGCTTATGTGTCGCCTCTAGTACGTCTTCAAGCATGCGTAACTGGAGTAGTGCATTCCAAAAACGCTCTGTATACTGAGGTATAGGCTCATGATCCCGTTGCTGGAGAAGATCCCATTGCTTAATAGCTTTCTCATGAAATTGCGGTGGAAGGAAATTCTGCATGAACTTCTTAAAAACTTCCCAAGTAGCAGGACAATCTATGCTCTTGCGTACTACAGTCCACCAAAGAGATGCTTTGTCTACTAAATGATTAGTAACACACTTGATTTTATCTTTTTCTGCATAGGTTTCCTCATGGAAATAATCGTCAAACTGACTAATGAATGCTAGAACAGTTTTTCCTTCTCGTATGCCATTGAAAGTACGGAATTTGAAACTTCGTTTACTTATCTTTGATTCCTTGCAAATGGTTTGACCTTCAAGAGTTGTGTCGATGGTACGTCGAATCAGATCTTCAGCTTGAGGTTCTTCTTTGTCGGTAGACGCTCTTTGTAAATTTGCCAGTTGTGCTTGCAATGCTTGCCTAGCCCTTCGTTCTTCTTCTAATTGCATCATGATTAAGTCCAACTTTTGCTCCATCATAGGCTCAGGTAGGTCGCCTTCAACCATAAGATCATCCATATGTGGTTTCATCATCCTGTAAAACTCAAAATACCTTTCTCACTCAAAATCAGGTTAGCGGGATGAGCGTAGCTCAAGTTCGGGAATACAAGGCTTATGTGTTTTGGGGTATATCTTTCTCAATCTTCAGAAAATCTGCGATTTTTCCTTCTTCGTATGCTGAAAATGCTTCAGCAAACCTGCGTATGGGTAGAGTACCTTCCAATGAACAACTTTGCAGTTCGGAGTTTCTGCGCAGGAACAGTCCCTCTAGGAGTTTTGAGCACAAGTCAGTTCTGACTCCAGTTGACTAGTCTGACTTGCAGAGTTGCAGACTTATGTGACTTGCAGAGTTGCAGACTTGCAGAACTTATTCGACATAAGGAACTTGCAGAACTTGATCAGAAATTACTTGCAGAAACTTGACTTCTGTGGTGTGTGGCCTGAATTAATTGTGACTTGCAGGGTTTGAAACTTAGGTGGCTAAGCTTAATGGATTAAGCTTAAGCTTATTACAGCTTAATCGGCGCAGATTGTGGGGGGGGGGGGGGGATTTTCAGCCGTCGTGAAAATCACGGAGGTCCTCTGATATCTCGCTGACAAATTTTGAAGCTTTTAAAGCTTCCTAAAGCTTTTAAGCTTCACTACTAAGCTTTTGAAAAGAATTAGATATGGAGATTATGAGCTTATCTCTGGTTGTCCACGACTTGTTGAAGGAGATGTAGGAGTGGTCCTCCGCCTGTATAGCCCGGTCCTTTGCGATCTAATGACAGAAACAGGGATTCTTGATCGGCAGAAGTCTGCTTGTATCGACGGTTCGCGACGAGATTGTCCGTAGAGCCCGATCGTTCTAGGAGCTCCGCCTTCGCACGAGATGGGTAGCGATTGGAAGCTCTTGATCTCAGCTCCGCTCTGATACCACTGATGCACAAATCGGTCACTGTATGCTCGCGTAGTGAATCCCGGAAGGTCCCCAAGAACAATGAACTCTACTTTTTGCACAAGTTACAAGGTAAAAAGCATGAACGACAAGAGCAAGAGACCAATTGGGTGCAATCTCCCCCCATGCCTTGTGTGAGCGCTTCACAAAGCATGTATTTTATGTATATTTCTTCTTCATGCTCAATAATAGCCCAATTTACAAAAATATATCAAGCTTTTAGCTTTTGACTTTGCTTTTACAAAAATAGGAATAAAGCTAATGGACGGTACCCAAAGAGTCTGGCACGCCCAATACAATGTCCAAACAGAAATAACATAACCGTGCGCATGGGCGCATACAAAATAATAATAAATAATCGATGCCTCAATAGACATGACAAAATATAAGCGTGACGCCTATCAAAATATAATCCATAGATCGAATACTCGCTAGACTCCAATGCTTTCCTCCGCCACTGCTGTTATCTCTACACATCAACTGAAGCATTCACAATCGTTAGTAAAATAATACAATTAAACCAACAAAAGTGAATACCTAGCAGTCTTCAGCTACATAAATAAATCAACTGGTTAGAAATAAATCCTAACCTTAATTTATTACGAGTGCGCACTCTAAACTCATAAACGTTTATTAATTTAATATGCATTTTGCGGAATCACCCGCTATGGAATCACCCATGTACACACTAAATTAATGAAACGCCCGAAAAGGACAGGCGTCCCCATCAACTTCTCACACAAAGAATCCACTTTGTGTATGAGCCCCGGTCATTAAAGTTTACAGAATCCACCGTAAAACCTCACGGAATCCACCGTGGTACGGAATCCACCGTGAAATATGCCTCCTGGCATCAATTTTGAAGGTGGAACAAGCTCCATCAATGGAGTTATTGAAGTTGAAGTAGAGCCCAATCTTAGTCACATCCACTCTCTTCAAGCAATCATGTTAACTGCATCAGTAACATCTGTCAATGTAGTCTTGACTCCTGATTCAGAGGTAGCATCTTCTAGGCAATTAGCAAGCTTCTCTTGCAGAATGGGATCTACAGCCTTAAGGAATAATTCAATCTTCTGACCTTCCATACTTTGTTAGTCTTCAATATCAAGTTGTCCAAATTTACTTTCAAACTTATGGTATAAAGCTGTTGCAGCTAAACCTTTGTTGGGTTTCTCAACCCAATCAATGAAACTTTTCTTTGTCATTAGGCCAGAGTCTTTTAAGAAGAATTCTTCGCGTAGGGATTTTTTGAATGCAGCCCAATTCCCATCTTGCTAAAAGAGACCATAGATTCTTTCTTGAAAACCATGCTTGGCTGGCAAAATAGTGACTCAATGCATGTCGCGATACACTAAAGAAGAGCATTTTCTCAACATACAAGTGAATAAAAACTGAGACATTTTGACCGTTAATTTTTTTAAATTCTCGTCCAACTTCCTCTAGGGCCTTGATAGTTGTGAAATAAATCTTCTCTTCGTCTTGCCTTTGTTTTTGTTGTTGTAACATTTGGATTTGTTTGTTGCTGAGTCTGCTGTAGTATGCGCACCAACTATTGTAGAGTATCTCCTAAAGAATCCCCCATCTTGGAGTTCTCTTATACTGACTTTCACGTTGGGTTCACCAATGTCGCAGCGCGTAGGGTTGAAGGTCACCCACAAGGGTTTGGCAAGAGAAGAATGTATGGGGGTTCAAGAGCTTAGACTCCAGAGATGGTAGAGATAAGAGAAGGGTTGAAGGTTTCAAGCCATGTTCTTGAAGATAAGAGATAGTAGGGTGAAGGCAGATTTAAGAAGAGCAGTAGACGGAAGAGAAGGGTTTCAAAGAAATTGACGACGTAGAAGAATACTCCCAAAAAGAATTAGAAAATGTAGAATAATACTAACAGAGATTAAGCCTGTCAGTTTCTTTCAGCATTATGAGAAGATATAACTCTAATAGACAAAAATGTGTATAAAATAATACCTTCCTCTATGCTGCTCAAATCGCCAATTTGATGCTTCCATTTGCTCCAAAAGAGGAGTAAAATATCAGCACACTTGGCCAGAATTCTGCCAAATCACTCCTTCATCTCCCCCTTTGGAGTGGTGTTCATTGCCCGAACCAACCTCACGCGTTGCGCAATTTCGCCAATCTCTCTTTTTACATAAAATCCTCTAAAATTGGCTGAAAGCTACATGCTTTCTTTTACATGTCATCATAATCTAGAAGTTGTTTATAGTTTTATGGATTTTTACAATAGATAATATCTAGAATATCAAAAATTGGCTAAAACTTGTCCAAAAAAAATCTAATATTTTTGAACCATAGACACTAACACTAATGTCTAAAATGGCATTGGCTCTCTAAATCAATAAGAAAGCCACATTCTATATTTTTTTACATGGTGTGCACATAGTAGCACAACAACGCATGTCCCTTAGCCATTACCCTCCAACCCATCTCCATGAGACTGTAAGACTGCTAGGTATGAGAAATAAACTCATCCAAAAGGAACCAAACCCATCGAGCCTCAACAAGTCTATCAACCAAAACCACGGCCCATTCAACCTGAACCAACTCAACCTAACATTCGTACTATCCCAATTTCTCCACAAGCATAGAACAACACATCAATTGAGCCACAGGGCCAATCTAGACACCCCACTGAACAACCCATGAGGCAGACATCAATAGTTAAGTTATCTAGCTGCCAAACCCCAACCTCCCATAGGCCTTAGACCCTCCTATAAGTGGAGATCTATACTTACCTTGGCCTCAGACCTAGCCATAAATATGGGGAACGACTTGATAGATGCTTGGATGCTACCTTCACCACATTTGCTAAAATCTATGAACGGTTGGATTTAGGCCTCCTCGATAAGCCATTCTCAAGATGGCACACTCTCAAATGAGCTAATTGTAAGCTTGCCATAATAGAAACTGAAGATGGCAAGAGAACTTCCATTCTCAAAGGAAAAGCATAATATGTACCAATTGGCCATTGAAACACAAGTCTACAACTAGCTAAAGTACCACAACATCAACAATTTGTAGTGAACAAGGAATATGCTCTGAGACCCAGATATGTAGAGAAGGTTGACTACGGCCAGTACACAGAGTTTCTAAGAGCTTTCAACCCAAGAAAGAATAGTAGCACGGGAATAGCCAAGAAGGAAGGCTAACCCAAAAGGATAGAAGTTGTGCTTAGCCTCGAAATAGTGGAGAAGGCTTTAGGGTTAGCCAACACACAAGGAAAGAGACTGAAGAGGGATGTTTATGGCATGTTGAAGATGTCGAAGAAAAAGGTGCACACCAATGATGGGATCAGTCTAGCAGACATCCCTGACCCCGCTATCTAATTGTAATAATGTCCTCATTGAACCAAATATCAAGATCCACTATAGGATATTTGGTAAAATTATCAAGATTTTGGTTTGAAGCAACCATACTACCACTAACATAATTCCATCTTCTATAATAAAAGATAAGGATGAAATTTTGAGTAGCAATCATATATTTACAAGCTACAGAGTCTTGATCTATCTTACATATAATTTTTTCTTTTGTCCTAGTGTTCACTCATCAACGAATTGTATGACATGATCATATATTAGTCTCTTGAGCAAAAGTATGGCCTTTGATCTTCTTATCTTAGCATTAGAAAATAAGTCAATAAATATATTAATAGGCATAAATAAAGTAACTATGGTTAGCCTACTTGAGATATTAGGTTCTAATGCTCTCTGTATCTCAGAAAATATTTTATATCTATAACCCTTACTAGTAGTTGGACTTGGCAAAGGCCACTTAAAACTTGAAAAATTGTGCAAAGGAAGGGGGGATATTGATTCACGTTGGCTGCACTGCATGGGAACAATTTAAGAATGGTCATAAAAGAATATTCCATTCTCTGGAAGCACTATCTTCTTTCTACCTTTGTACATTTCTTCTCTAATCGAACCATGCATAATATCAACAACATCAACAATAGACTCAACTAGTTGCCACTCCTCAAGATTAGAGGGATAGACATCTACAAGACAAACAAACAAATGTTATAATGGAAAACCTTAAACCAGGTTCAAGAAAATAAAGACTTTAAGAATCAAATTCTTCAAATTTGGTCTATGCATTGGAAGATTTAAAGTTCCAGGTTCCAAATATAGCTGTCTATGCATAAACACATGTTGCACAAGTATCTCTTTTATGCTATTCTTATTTACTCCAAGCTTGAAATCTCATATTATACCCTTCCAAAAAGCAGAGGTGAACGATCTCTCATATCTTCGCCTTTTCCCATGTTTTGCTTGTTGCATGGTGATTCAACTGCCTTTGCTAATGATTGTAGTAATCCATCTTCCATCTTTTTGGAATGAGTTAAAACACTGATAAATGGATATGATTTGGGAGTTTGGACACCTTGTTGAAGGTCGAACTTTTGTATCCATGAGAGAGAGAGAGAGAGAGAGAGAGAGAGAGGACTAGGCTACTACAAAGCAGGAAAAAACACGAGAAGGATAAAAGAAATGAGGGAAAAAAATAAGTGCCAAAATTTTTACTAATTTTAATTTAGATAAAACCATTCATTATCGAAAAAACACGAGAAGGATAAAAGAAATGAGGGAAAAAAATAAGTGCCAAAATTTTTACTAATTTTAATTTAGATCAAACCATTCATTATCATTAATCCAAACATATCATTGAATAAAAGTGGCTGATACTATATATCATTAATGCAAATAATGTTATAATTGTGAATATAAGAGACTAAAAATAGATATTAATAATAAAAATTTGTAATATTATTATAGATATATATCTTTTTGTAAACAAATTTTTTTCATTTTCTTAAATAGAAGTTATGTTATGGAGTCTTTGCTCCTACTGGTCTAGAGCATTCTCTCTCTATCTCCTAAAAGGCATTTCGATAACTCAAAACTCCCCTAATTTTCTCTTGAGATTTTATACTTTATGTTATGAGATTGTAGGCTCACAAAAATCCCAAACATAGTGCAAGGATATATGCTTTTGGATGTCTCTCTTGTGCTTTTAAATTTCATAGGATTTCTTACTTATAGCTGATTGCTTTCCTACTTCCATTTTACTTTACTATGTCTCATCAATAGATTGTGGCTAGACACGAAGCTCCTCAGCAACATGTGTGCAACTAAATGTTACAATTTTAACCTTATGAGCTTTTGTGAGATATCTATTGATTTTCTTTCCTAAATTACATGCATAAGCTCATTAACTCTATGTATAATCACTCCCAAATTACATGCATGAGCTCATTAACTCTATATATAATCACTCCTAAATTACATGCATAAGCTCATTAACTCTATATATAATCACTCTTAGCAATATCCTTATATAAAATGGAAAATTCAAACTACTCATATGCATAAGCTCATTAACTCTATATATACTCACTCTTAGCAATATCCTTATATAAAACACTCGTATGGTTAGATAAGACTTCAAATGTATTCTATCTTATCAAATAGGAAATTTGATGATATTTGCTTGAACTTGACAATTCTGTCTATTGAATGATTCATCTATTTTGGGATTTTCACAAAGTTAAGGGTGTTTGTTCACATTTGAGGGGTAGGCTTGACCAAGTTGGCTTGTTTATCCATGTTGGTCAAGCAAATACTTTCTAGAGATATAAGGGCAAATTGAATGATGAGAAAATCAAGATCTAGAATATTATAAGAGATATGATTCTTAGGGCAATACAGAAAGTAAGAAGTGAACTACTTTTTTATGGGAGCAAAGTTGAAAATGGCTTGCCAATAAAGTGTGTTCAAGCTATGGTACAAAAATCATCCATCTTGATGAAGAATTTGAAAGAGGTTCACTCTTTCACATTTGCCACCAAGCTTCTAGCTAATAGTGTCTAAAATTATCACTCCTTTGAGATTTTATCTATTTTTTAATCCCCTAAATACAAATGCATATATTTATGGTTAAATATAATCTCATATTATTATACATTTTTTAAAAGATAACATCAAGCTAATAGATAGGCCATTGCTTTGGGTAGCCAATGTATGAACAACCTTAATGGTTGCTATATATGTGGCTAGTGAAGGTACTTGTCTAGGGTAGCAACAAGCAGTGTGAGTTCTTGTCAGTAGCACATCTTGTCAGAGATAGTAGCAGTGTGAGCTCTTATTGAGATAGTAGCATTAGCATGAGTTCTTAGTGGGAGCTTAGCCTATAATCCTAACTATGTTACACAACGATGTGATTCTCCATTGGATGCTTTAGTTAAGAAATGTCACAAAGGTATAAGTAAAGAATTATATATATATAGATACAATTAAATTGCTCTCCAAGCATGCATGAATGTTAGTGTGTTAATTCATCAACCCTATCTCTCTTGGGCCTCTTCTTTAAGATTACCTAATTATGATGCAAGAAACTCCCTAAGAATGTCATGTTATAGTTAAGAGAGAGAGAGAGAGAGAGAGAGAGAGAGAGAGAGAGAGAGAGAGAGAGAGAGAGAGAGAGAGAGAGAGAGAGAGAGAGAGAGAGAGAGAGAGAGAGAGAGAGAGAGAGAGAGAGAAAGAGAGAGAGAGAGCCAAGCCTAATTATTTACTACCCTCCCCTCACCTTTCTTCCCCATCCATCCCCTCCTCCCCTCTCCAAAGAAAAAAGTTTGCATTTGAAATTTTTTGAATGACATGTATATCAACATATGACTTTTAAGTTATGCAATATGTTGAATATTTAACCTATAAGACTATAAAAAAGTAAAACATTTGTGGGATATGATTTTAGATTTGAAGATAGTTTAATATCAGAATGTAAAAAAGTATGTAATTCCAAATGTAGCCTCCCATAATCATCTCCACCTTCGTTCAATTAGGAGAGCTTGCCCTATGTCCTTTCCCTCTCTTTGACCTTTGAATATGAATTATTCATCATGACCTAAAGAAGTGAAGATGAGATCTCATTTCGAATATTTTATCCCTATTTTATTTTTTCATGGCCGCTTTTTATAGTCCATCCCATATACTAAAAGGTTCTTTTGTGTTTGCATTAGGAAAAATTTGAGGCCATTTTTTGGCCTTGTAAGGGAGTAAGACTAAAATATTCCCTTTAAAAATAGGGGTATAGTAAAAATTAATTGTAAAAATTATGTTACACAAGGATGTGATTCACCATTGATTGATTTAGTCAACCAATATCATAAAGGTAGAGGTAAATATTAAGTATATATGTAGATATGATTTAGTTTTCTTCCAAGTATGTATGGACTTTGCTATGTCAAATCATCAACCTCCTTTCTTAGGCCTCTTGTATAAAACTACCTATTCACTTGGAGAGATACAAGGCATAGAAACTACCTAGATGGCATGCTATAGCTAAAAGGAGAGAGAGAGATAGAGAGAGAAAGAGAGAGAACCAAGTCTAAGTATTGACTCCCCTCCCCCCACCCCATACCCCCCTCTATAGTCCCCCCTTCACCCCCAAGAAAAAGAAAATATGTGTGCTTTTGAAAATTTTCGAATAAAGAACCCTTTGATGTAGATTTTCCATGAGATGCATTTATAAAACCCTTCTTTTTTTGGAAAACTATACATCAACATAATAAACATACCCTTTATTTTGAACCCATGCGGTACATTACATGTTTTATAAGGTGATCCCCCCTAAGGGGACACCATATATACTCTAGTAGCATCCAATATGCTACATACGCTTCAAAGATTGAGGACACTAGTGTAGTTGTTTCCCCTCTCTTCTCATTCTTTCTCAACTCTTTCATCATTGTGATTTCAAGTATTTTTTTATCATTCATTTGGAAACCTAGTCACACATAATGGATGAATGTTTTGAATACATTCTCTTAATTATCAATGCAAATTGATTGGCTGATTAACAGTCATGATATAGCAGCTCTTCACTGAGCACTAATGTGCTTCTATGAGTAACACATTCAACATACAAACCCACAAGAGCATTTCCTATATGAAGGTCTCCTTCAACATCTTGTAACGAGGACATTTATTATTTTGGTAGTCTCCCCCTCAAAGTCTCAAACTTCATGATGACTGCAACACTACACTTAATAATACATCACCCTTAATTAAGGGCTAAAAACTACTCAAAATGAATCCTTGTCCTCATGCTCAACTTCCCTCCTCACCAAGAATGGTGCCTCCTATCATTCCTACCCTACACATCATGTCGTGCCCCATTGAATGATTCCATTCTTTAGACAATGGACAACTTTATCGACTCCATTATATATAGATGTTGTGCAACACATTCAAAAATTGAAGCAATCAAATAATACTTTCTAACTCTGAAAATTGTGTGTTGGTTAGTTAGGATTTTTAAGAACAACCTACTAGAAACCATAGTTGGTCTAATATATCTACATACAATATGCCTATGGGTATAAAAGTATCCTTTAGGCTTGAGTCTACATGCTCTTAACGTTCATGTGACTTTTAAGTGTGAGGTAAACTTGCTAATGCAATAATCCTACTTCTTATGAATTTGCATATGACTATGAGATCCAAAGTATCATAATAGAAGTTGACATCATTCTTAATCAAGAACAAAATAAGTCTTGATATAGGCAAAACTATGGTATACATTCACCACTCAAATTTTCCATTTGCCTAATATAAGAAAATTTATATAATTAGCTAGGTGTCATGTGAGGACTTTAACATTTGCAAAGGCCTATCGTTTGTGGTCTTAACACTTGCAAAATAGCAAGTTATTTTTAATGCGACAAGGTTCACGAGTTTAGCCCTCACGACGTCATAGGGTATTGGAAGCGTCTTGATGTGTTTTCTAGGGTGACCATATTATCATCATTCATGATAACGAGCACATAATAAACCATTTCTTGTAATGTATTCCTATAAAAGAAAGTTGAAGTATGCGTCCCTTGTCTCACTCATGAGCAGCCCTGTAACTGGGCGCTTCTCAAGCATATTGGCTTGGGATATTCTATAAATATGCCTTTCGTTAGTAGATATTGTTGGCTAAGTCTGAAATTTTGTAAATGCTTATATGGATAAGTCTGAAATTTTGTAAATGCTTATAGCTAGTATATTCAATTTGCATTTGAGAACGAATTCCTCATATCCAACAAAGATAAGCTGATACTAATGAGAGCAATGGAATATGAAGCTGCTGCCATCCTTCTCATTCAAAGAACAACTCCAAAGCCCCAAAGCTTCGATGTAATGATAGCGTATTCAAGCTGCTGCCAATTTTTTAAAACAGAAACGTGCACACAGTAGGCGAAACAGTTGATATGTATCTCTTACCCAGCGCAAATTATCGCGGCGCTTGTAAAAACCAGAATACTCGGGAGTCGGATGCAATAAATTTAAAGTTTCCTTTTCAAAGGAATAAGGTACCTTTAGATTCACTTGTAGCGAGAGTCTTTGCAGTCTATTAGATTCATTCTTAGCTCACCCTTTGTATAAGCAATCCACACTTAAGAGGAGTATTGAAGTGTTAATGCCAACTGCCGATATATGAAAAAATGTATGGACAAACGCATTAATAAAATTGTCAAACAACCATAAAGAAAGGCTAATATCGATTCATACGACCATTGATCCTCTTTGCTTCCCTCTCGTGTCTCACCAGTCTATTGGCTATAGCCCCCAGAAAATAAAGATTACAGAAGCGGAACCATGTGTTGATAATCAATGATGCTCATAAGCTGGGATCTGCCCAACTCTGATTGATGGGAGTGGTAAAACAAGACATACTCGTCACATACGAGCTGTTGTTAATTACGGGCCGATGCGTATTTAGATCATTGTTAGCGATAATATCGGGTGGGCCCAGAAGACCAAAGGGAAGCCGCATTTCATGTATCTTATTTTTATTGGACGGTTGTTCACTGGCGGCAGCTGCTGCATATTCGTAAACCATTGGATCTGAGTGCGGCAACATTGGCTCGTTACAGTCGCCCACGAGAGAGGAAGATGGCATGAAGTGGGACGTAGAGCTGTCGAAGTAAAGATAGCCAGGGTTGCGATATTCACTTGCTAAGTCCCATAAGCAATGATGATCCGATGCAGGAGAAGAGGGTATTAAGGAGGACGTAGAGCTGTCGAAATAAGGATGGCCGGTAAGGGTGCTATAATACTCACCAGCGAACTCCCTTAGATAAGAATCATTCGATGAAGGATCTGACGAGAAAAGAGTTGGCGGACAATTAAGAGAGCCTATCGATGTACTAGAATTAACATTCACGGGCGCCGGGCTTCCGTGGCCGAGGAGGGTGGAGTGATGACTGACGCTTGAATATTTAGAAGCGGAAAGCGCTGGCACTGCAGAGTTAGGCTGGAAATAATTATATAGGGGGGACGGACAATTAGAGATACGTGAACCTGCGGCAGGATATATCTGATCACCGATAGGAGAGTTAATTACGAACGTTGAATCATGGCAGAAAGGCGGCGGCGAAGTGCCGTACGACATGTGGGAACACGTCGGGTTGGCGTCGGTGGCGGGCCGACTGGTGCAGCCACTGCGAGTGGCAGGAGTAGACCCGCAAGTGGGTAGACAGCTAGGGTTGGTTCTGTCGAGGAGGTAGATGAAGGGAGGGAAGTTGGTGCGGGCGGCGGTGGGGCCCCGCATGAGGAGGGCAGCGCGGTCATAGGCAAAGGCGGCCTCAAGCGCTGTGTCGAAGGTGCCCAGCCACTTGCGCTGCTTGGTGACCGGGTCCCGAATCTCCGCCGCGTATCGGCCCCACTTCCGGTGCCGCACACCCCGGTACCCGCAGGAGCTCATCCCCCCTCGCTGCCTGACGTAATGGATGCTGCCGCGATGCGCCACAGTAGCTGTATCGATAATTATATTACTTCCGCCGCCGCCGCTGCAGCTCCCCGGGCTCAGCTCGACCCGCCTGTGCCTGCTCTCCACTAGTGAGCTTGGCGGCGCTGCAGCTAGCAGCTGCCGTCGCGCGCCATCCAGCTGTGAGAACATCCATGACCCCCCGAATGTAGCTTCAGGAGCTGACGCTGCTTCTAGAGCTCCTGCTGGCGGCGGCTCTGCTTTTATCCCTTCCAGTGCTCCTTTCGGCTGCGGCTCTACCTCTACTTCTTCAAAGAAGTGCATGACGTCTGGCTGAAGGGTCGCCTGCTGCAACTCAGCTCGGCCTTTAAAGGCTTGGCGCACCCATGTCTCAGGTTTCTTCACACTCAGTCCTACTGTCATCGTCTCCGGCTAAGTCGACCGTCCGCGCAACAAAGGACCGAACCAGTATTCTTGTACTGTCAGTCAGTTACAAACTAAGAGGCAACCGACCGAGCGTCGAGTTTTGAGAACAAGGCTAGCACATCCAGTTTCGTTCCTCTTAGACGCTATTTACCTTTGCAGAAAAAGAAAAAAAAACTGTAATACGTACTAAAAGCCGTTTAGTACGTAGTACAGTTTTTTAACTTTAAAAGCCTAAAAGGTGAGAGGAATGCGCACATTTTGATGATGAGATTCATTAACTCAAGCCTTATCACACAGTCTTGTGATACGTGAAACTAGTAAACCCTTATTTGAATGTCAAGTGCTTAGGGTGACAATGATACAACAATGACTATTTGGGATAAAGTTAAACTTGGGTAAGCAAAATTGGCCCTTCGTCTCAAAAAAAAAAAAAACCACATATACTTGAAAGTGTCGTGATGAGTGGTGCACCGTGCTCCTAAGCCACTTTTTTGTTGCTTTCCAAACAAGCAATACATGAATGCACTCCTAGAACAAATACTTTTTTGTCTCTTTTGCTTCTACAAAAAGGGTAGAGGGGCGAACCGGAATTCTTTTAGTCAACCTAGTACGAAGAGGAAGCAATGTTTGGATCAATTTCCATCATAATGTGTTTAGCTTGAATTACGATGTCCCCTTTCAAATTCTTCTAGCTCTTCTCTTCCATGTATATGTACTAACCATTGGAAATGCCCTTTTCCATTTCTATTGCAAACTGAGTAAGATTGCAAGTTATCAAGGAGAAACGTCCCATATTGATGTACATAGGCAAAGTTGTTTACTCATTGGGTTGGCAAACTATTTTAAGATTGAATCCTTAATTATGGAGGAAGGCCAACTCTTCCTTCTTAAGTGGGCAACCTCATTAAGCTAGTTGGCTTTACTATCAGTGAGCCTAAAGCATTTCACTATCTTTTCCTTTGGATACCAATCGTTGTGCTACTTATCCCAAATATCCTCCCATGTGGAGATAGTACCTTTGTTATCCGAGGCCCTTGACTGTGTGGACTTCCAATGGACAAGTGCCTCGATGAGATCATTAGTGTAGGGGGAGAGTCAAATATTGTGTCCTAATGAGGAGTCCCCTTTCTAACTTGTCTTGAGTATAATGAAATTATGATAATCATGGTATTTTACCATAATTCACTATGAAAATAAGTTTTTTTTAATTTTATTGTAAATTTTATTTATTTGCCACATGTTCGTGACTTGTTGGGTAGAAGTCCATATAAGACATTAGTCACATTATGCTTGGTACATCAATGGAAGCATACTAATGTGCCATATGATGTGATGAGTAGACTATTATATTAAAAAAATTTAGATGAATCTATATAGTAAGCATAATGTATGGTAATATATATTCACATGATATTGTGTATTATTAAAATTATTAGTTTATTTGTGAATTATAAGTCTAGGCTTCTTTAGTAGTAATTTTAAATGAATCATTGGTCTCTACTATTAAATTATTTGATTTAATTTTTAAATAAATAATAATTGAATAATAAATTTAATATATGTTTTTATTAAAATAAGGATTTTTAATTAAATACTTTGCTATTTTATTAATGTGGTTGATTTTTAAAAAACATTTCTAGCTTTCTTTATAAAGGCATCAAGATTGTGTGCAAAAATAGTGCAAAAACTTAGTTTTGTTGTTCTCTTTCATTCGGAGTCAAAATTTAGAGCTTTCAAAGTTATTCTGGAGATTTTAATACATGTTGGACGCAATGATAATGTCAAAATGTCGTGATTTGGTACATAGAATTTTATACATCAACTACATAAAGCTACATGAAACCTCTTAATATATTAAACTCTATAATTTGATTGGTATTGGTATTTTATTTGTTAAATAGCTATGCAATCAATATTTCATTATAGAGGATGGCAAGCCATAGCTTTTATCATGTGGAAGGTTGGGCCCTATGGTGTATTTTTCTCTTGTTAGTTGTGAATTTGTTAAGTTATTCAAATTCTTGTATGTTTAATTTAGTTAACTATTTCTAAGATTTAAGATGCTAGATTTGCCATGTGGTCCACTTAGAAACATTGAATACCAATAAGCATCACTTAGTACCTTCTCCCAATTAACTACCATTGCTTGCACCATCTCGGATTGAGGAATCTTAATCACCAATTGCAAGCAGGAGATCAACTCCTAATAATCAAGATTGGTCCGAGTTCCTTCTTTGATTCTAAAGTAGGTAATCCACTCCTAAAGTTTAATCATCTATGGATGTATCCTAGCTTTAACCCTTTTCCCTTCGCATTGAGAAACAATAAAAATAGGCAAAAAATAACTTTACATATATTAATTGAGAGGTCTCCACATGGGAAAACAAGACATCCCTCTTTTCTTTGTTGAAACTACAAAGGATTATGCTCATAGATGGCCAAATAGACATATATTATGAACTAAAGTAAAAATTTACGAGCATATCTATAGATGAATTTAAGTGCGCATCCAAGTACTCGCACCTTAATTCGTATGTATTTTGCAAATAGGCAACATGTTTTTGAACGTGATCCACTTGAAATTATCATCCCACATTAAACACATATTTAGATGTGCTCTATCCATTGCAATATTTATGCTACATTAAAGAGCATTAAATGCAATTTTAGACATATTGTATTTGCAATTTTCATATGCTATTAAATGTGAACCTAAAGATGTAAATACATACTATGTTCACAAGGTTTAAAAAATCAAGGAGCTCTTTGTTGCAAAGCTACAAGCTATAGCTTCTTAACTTCCCTTTATTCCTTCTTGCACACACATTGAGCATTGTTTACATGAGTCAAAACCAAATATAAAAGACTAAAAGCAAGAATATAGCTTAAGACAATAGGTTGTACAATGATAATATGAAGAGGAACAAGAACCATCAAATAAAAGTCATTGTTGCATTATCAAATATAAAAGGGTGTACATAAACCTTTGACAACCAAAATTGGCATAAGTTGTCATACAAGAGGGCTCAAAGCTGGCACATAATGTCACTTTTTACATTGCAAATAACCATTCTACATGGACATAAAAATTTGATACCTAGATTTTGGCTTATATTGCAAAGTAGAACAACTATAACCTAAGATGGTGTGTCTCATATACTATAGTGAAAACCCTACTGAAATCCATTATCGATTATTCCACTACGCTTGTTGAATCCTTTTCTCCCTTATCATTGCCTTATACCTTTAAATATGGGGCATTATACATATCAGCAAAAAAAGAAAAGATTATACTACTTAACATTAGAAATAAACAAGCTTAATGAATTAGATCTTAGATACTTACATACCAACTTCTAGCAATGTTCATCTTGTCAATTCTTTCAATAATGTTCATCTTGATGATCCATGTTATTACATCTTGATTTTTCGCATCCCAAAGTTACTTAACTACTGCCTTTGGGGGTTCATTATACGTATATCCTCTACATCATGTGCGCTCAATGCCTATTTATAAATATACTTATGTATGAATTTTTATTAAATAAAACACAACCCTTTTCTATTCAATTTGTAAATAACCCCTTTACATTACACCCTTTTAGAGTGGAGTTAATTTATAAGTGGATGACTTAGGAAGTAGAACAATGCATAGTCCTTAGAATGCAAGATCAAATAATAGCAAATAGTGCTTGGTTAAGGGCCAATTTTTTAGGGAACTACCAGTAGCATGAGACATAGTCTATAATTGTGAGATGTGGTGATTAACTTCGGAACTACCACTAGCATGAGACATAGCCTATAATTGTGAGATGTGGTGATTAACTTCACTTACATATTTTTATGGCCTAATGTGGCAATGGTGGCACATTCAAGCCCATTTACAATGCAATGTTACAAACATGCATGCATGCACATTGTTGTAAGCAAGAGGAAGAGAATAAATGAGATGCAAGCTAAGTTTCTGAATGGATCATTAGGCTTTAGGCAAGCACTTCAAAGCAATGATCTTAACATGGCTAAAATTGATTACTCACTAACGAAGGATCATGAGTGCCACAATGTTGCATGCATAGCTAAATCCCATTAAGAAGTCCAATCCATAAAGCCTAGGTTTCATTAGCCATTGAGCATCTTTGGGAATAGTATGGTACTTTCTTATTACTAGCATATATATGTGATTCATGGGTTGTCCTCTTGTCAAAGATGATTTTTGTTGTTGGTTTGACGCCATCTACCAAGGCAAGGCCAATATTACTTAGTTCAAGCTCATGGAGAAAGGCTTTATATGGCATTGTTGGGATCCAAAACAGAGCATGATTGAATGTTGGCCTCTAGTGTTGGCTATAGTGGTAACCTAGTATATATTCTTCCTTCGTTCGAGTGCTTGCGCATGAGTTTATGGTAGGGATCAAGCTCACCAATTTACCCCCTTGACTTGTGGGTGATTCTACTACTATTGAAGTAATGTTGGGGAAATTGTTATAGTCCCCATCTCCTTCGATTGCATGGGGCCTAGTTAAACTATCGTGCAAAAATTGCATCTAATGGGATTGGCATAGTGAGCATCCCAAGTTCTTGCAATTCCAAGATCCTAGGGGCTTGAAGATCCTCCTAAGTATCAAGTTTGTAGCCTTCCTTTATGCTTGTTATGGCTTTAAGGGTAACAAACATTTTGCTCGAAGTTGCCTACTTAAGTTGGGCTGAGCAAGCTTAGGCCACGGTGAAGTAGGAAGAGAAGAAGGAAGATAGGAATGCACCACAGAAAGTCAATTTACAAGATAAAGATGCCCATTTGAAGTCTAAAGTCTAGCATCCAACCACCCAAGTGAAGTAGTAAGCATAGAAAATAAGGTGTAATCCCCTCTCCTCCTAGGGGTCCCCCTAGCCAGCAAGGGAATTCATGGAACATGAGGATAGGTAGTCCAACAAGAAAATTGGTGCTCCCAAGGGTGCAAATAACAAAGGGAACTCTAGTAAGAAGCACTCTCTCAAGAGGCTTGTCCATAATCCTCTGGTGGACTATATACCCCTCTTAATGAGAATGAGATATAAGACAAATCAAATGCAATGTAGCAAGAAGGCATCATTTTCTTCCTAGATTAAATTTTGCTAATGTAGTATTAGGGGATTCACCTCAGTTCTTAGGAAGCAAGTGTCTTATGAGAAAGTATAAACCTCATTTTTTGGGTCTCCATGAGATTAAAATGGATGAGTCTTGTAATAAGTTCAAGATCAATGGGTTGGCTACCTTCTATGGTGTTGGAGTGAGGGGAAAGGGATGGATCTTACTCCTGATTTGTGATGACCTTAAGCCTACCTTTGCATAGGAGATGGAAGTTGTATCAACATCAAATGTGAAATGTGGCCATGAGAATATCTTTATTTTCTTAGTCTATGTAGTTAATTGCTCTACAACAAGATCCAAGCAATGTGATTTCATGATTCATTAGTTGCAAGGAAAGAATTTCAAGAGGCAATAGCAATCCATTGCAATTTTGGCTGAATATTTCCTTCTTGAAAGACTAGTACTTTGTCATGAGATTGTGCCAAGTTTGGAAAGGAGCTAGAGACCCTGGCCTCACCCCAGACTATAGTTGGTCAAAATGCTAGGAGGCAATTACCAGAATAGTGAAGCAACAGGGGAGCTGCAAGGCGGCTGTTAGGATGAGCTACATTGAGCCTCTAGTGCCAGATGTGCAATGCTTACTACTCTCTCCCTTAATCCTCATTAGGTGGTCATGCAAAGATGTCTCAAGGACATTGAAGAGTTCATGAAGGCCAAGGAAGGGGAAGCTATCATGGTGGCTACAATCCAACTCAAAGGGCAAGGGGAGTTGCCAAAGGATGGGCCCAAATTCTTCTTCTCAAAGTTGAAAGCCAAGCATAAGAGGAAAGAAATTACATGTGTTGAGAGAAAGCAAGGGGTCTTAGTCTATGATGAGACAATTATTGTTAGGGTTTTCAAAGAGTATCTTGCAACCATAGTAGGCATTGAGACCCCACTCACTCCGAGCTATGAATCTAGGCTGCATGACTTCCTACATGGCACAACTGACGTGATCAACTTTGGGCAAGTGCACTAGTGCTAAATGGAATCTTCTCACTAGAGAAAGTCAAACACTTTCTATTCAACCTTGAAGTAGGAAAGTGAATAGGCTTGAATGGCCTTCCAACATAGGTCTGTCAAAAGTTGTGGTCGAGTTGTGAAATAAAGTTAGTGGCCCTGCTCAACTACATCAGGTAATCTAGCTGCATGCCTTGCTACACATTTTCCCCAATGCTCTTGTTTGAATCGGTCGGGCAAGGAATGTATGGGATGAGACCCCCATCATTTTCCTTGATAGCTGGATCAATACATCATCAAGTTGATCCCAAATTCTCAGGACCACATTACGATCTCCAATTGAAGGCCACTACCATGTTGAACTTCTCTTACAAGATGCGTGCCAATGCATTGGCTCTAAGGGTCAAACACTTGTTTTCCAAAGTAATCCATGGGAAAAATTTTGGCTTCATCCATGGAGAATATTTTGCAATGTAGTACTAAATTTTATTTTCTCTATTGACTATGCTCTCAAATCACAAGTTGATTTTCTCCTAATCAGAGAAGGCTTATGATAGGGTCATCTAGTCCTTCATCTTTGTGATCCTCTTGGTAATGAAGATTGTTTCTATCCTCATCAATTTAGTGGCTACCCTCTTCAAGGATGCTTCAACTACATTGAGCATCAATGGTGCTTTGACTACCCCTTCACCTTATGTAGGTCTATTAGGTAGGGCTATCCCCTAGCTCCCCTACTCTTTGCTTTCATCATTGATACTCTCCTTTGGATAATTGATCACTATATCCAATTATACACCATTAAGGATCTCCCTCTCCTCCAAAATGGGTCCCAAACTATTGTACATTTATTTGCTGATGATAATGCCTCAATTGTGAAAGTCGATAGAGCCTCGATCTCCATGCCCTTGGAGCTACATTCCAAATTCTCTCAACTCTCTACTTCTAAAGTTAATCTATCTAAGATTGAGATCTTCTACCTCTCCTAGAAGAAAATTGAGTAGTGGGTCTTAGAGTTGGCTTTAAAGTGGCTAAGCCCAAAGAGATAGTGTGGTACCTTGGCACCCTAATCAAAGTAGGTCAAATACTTAATTGCTTTCTAAACAAGTTTTAAGGAAAGATAAGAGATTAATTTGGTTTTTTTCTTATCTTTGTTGGAAAGCTTCCTATAATCAAGGTTATGGTAGCTTTGGCTATTGTATATGTTGCCTCTTTGTTGTTGCTATTTAAACAATCAGCCTAGGTGAAAGTGTAGAAGTTGATGAGGAAATTCCTATGTGGTACATGCAAGATAGGAAGGCCCCTACATAAATCAGATAGGATGAAATGATAGAGGATAAGAGCATAGGGGTGCTGGCCTAGAGAGCCTTCATTTCAAAATGCCAAGCCTAAATATGGCCCTGCTCAAGATAATGGACAATAGTTTTGTTTTGTTATGTAATCATAATGATGTAGAAATAGTTTAGATCGCACTCTCTTTTGAGGATGACAATTTCTTTCCATCCCTTATCATTGAAATGCCAAAGATCTCACAAAACTATGATTCCTTTCTTGTTGAGTTCAAATGTAGCCTTGAAATCTATTACACTAGTCACTGGGAATAAAATGATGGCACATTGAATTTGATATGATCCATAAAAGCTTCTTATTAGTTGTGATGTTGAAGTAGAGCAGTGGTCTTTACTTCTACCATATTTCCAAATCCCTTTAACCACATATCTCCAAGGCTATGCATCAATAAGATAGGCTAGTCCTCATCTTTGTTCTAATACTTAGCCTTCCATTTTGTGGCTAAGTTGTCTACTATATGTGCATTGTCTATTATTCCCAGTACTATGTTTCTCTTGTTGAGGGTGCACCTTCAATATGTAAGCTTAGGGACTTTGGAATTGTAATTCACCACTTCACCACATAAAAATTGTGACAAATTGCATCTAGTTGCATGAAGTTAGACATTGATGGATGCTCGCAAGCCAAAAATCAAGTATAAGAAGGAATGAGAACATGGTTAAGTATAGCTAATCTATAGGAAAAGGTAGCAATAAAAATCAAAATCAGCAAGCATGTGTAGAAAAATTTCTTCAATTAAATATGTGTAAAAGTACAAATATTTGGTTTACAAAAGGTTTATACACTTTATGTGAAAATGTAGATATATTCTAAGGATAGATTTAGCTTTACAAAGAAGACAGGTTAATATAACCTAAAACTATTGAAGAGGGATTCTCAATATGCATGTATTGATGGTGCTTGTGGAGCTCACTCCTTGATAAGTTCGTATCCCTTAGAAGGATTAGGATCTCCTTGTGATAATGTACATATTTTTCCTATAGTAAAAGTGCAACATTCTACTCCATGATCATGTCTATCTCCACCCTCATTTGTAGTACACAGCTAAACATGTAAGCAAGTCTAGCATAAATAACAATTACATGATCACAAGATACATGACCATATGTGAATCCATTTGTATATAAAACAAAAACACAAAATTTTACATTATATATATATATATATATATATATATATATATAAGAAACTACTACAGAGCTCTACATAGAGTGTAGAATACTAGAGGTCTACATAGGGCATAGAGCACTACCTACTTTTAAGCTTCAATATGCATTTATAAGCCTGGTTATCAACATGACTAATTGAACATAGCCATGTAGCCTTTAAACATAGTCCTATTGTAGTACTTCACAATACTAAAAATTGGACTTCGAATAGAGATTAAGCAATATATTAGTACATAAAATAAAAATGTTACATACTTTCAAAAGAAAGAAGGGAGAAAGAAAAAATGCCTTCTTGTTTTCCTTGATTTGGTTTCCTTTTGCTTGCTTCCTACTTTCTCTTTGTATAAAATTCTAAAAATCCACAAATTAAAAAATTAGAAACAAAAAATAGGTTATAAATCTTGGATGATAGACAAATAACACATACAAAATAGTATAGAGATTTACACAAAGTGCAAAGCACATATAGAATACTACAATCTTAGATAACAAAATGCACATATAGAATACTATAGAGCTTTGCACATGGCATAGAGCACTATAACACTTTCATGCATGTTTGTATTTGCATTTATAATATGACTAATTTAACTATGATTTCTCTAATAAACTCATTTTTAGATGTAAACTATGATTTCTCTTGTAAATATGTTAGATGTAGTTCAATTGTAGTAGCACTCTATGTAAAATGGTCTACATAGAGTACTACTATAGCAATACTAAAAAAAAATAGTAATCATAAACTAATTAAAATATTTATACATAAATTAAAAAGTTTATATATTTTTAAAAGAAAGAAGCAAAAAAAACCTTCTTGGTTGCGGTTTCCTTTCACTTGTTGCTTGCTCTTTGAACATACTTTAATTGAACAACAAAAAGAATAGAATAAATTATTGTGTTCTTCTCAACATTGTCAAGTGTAGAGAATAAGAAAATGTTAAGAATAGGATGAGCAAAATGTAACTCTCCAACGTTATAGCTCTCACATGTTGCTCTTGTGTCTCACTTATCAATCACCTCTTTCACTCAACTTTTCTTGTAGCTTATTACTCTTGAAAAATACATTGAAAATTAAAAGAATTAATTATTGGTAGATTTTAATATTTATCCCTATTTGAAGTGCATTCGAATATGTGTTTAAAAGTTTGTTAAATAGTACAACATAAGTGTGCATATAAACACCTATGCTGGGTTGGTAAATGTGTCTATAAAGCATGTCTATCGACCCCATTAAAAATTCAAATTGGTTAGAGTAGGATTAGAAAAGGGCCAATAAGTTGGTTTTGGAAGTGGTCTTTCTGTTAGGTATTGAAAAGAGATTGAAATCTTGCCTCGCCTTTTTGGAATTGTAGGCACATAGAGTAAAGAAGCTCATTCTTTCTTTAATAAACTAAAATCATTCTTTTATGGTAAGTTGGAAAAAATTGCTCCTTTATGAATCTTATGATTTGCTTACTCCCATTTGGACTTGGATAAGAGCTAACTACCTATGCTTTATTTTCTTGCAAATACATGCTACAAGTTTCCAAGATAGTTTTATTTGTAATATTAGTAATTTAATTTGGTCTCTTCTATCTCAAGTTGAAGATTAATAGGAAGCCTTCATCAAGGGGTGCTTAAAGACAAGCAGATCCAAGCTACATTTTTGAAAAATGAAACCAACTAGAACATAGTTTTGTCAAACATTCCAAAGGAAGAAGACGTGGCTACAATTTTGGATAATATATGAGACACCATGGTTCAACTCTTAATCTCTCTAGATACCGCCTTTCCCCCTCACAGTAAGGAAGTAGGGTGTAAGGGCCAATAGAGTTGTAGCCCTCGAAAGTGATATAGACCCACTCCCCCTATATGGATAATTTTCATGAGGTTTCCTCAGCAATTGATTGGAGGAATATTTGAATGGGCACTAGTGATTGCTTCCTAGGAACACTAATTTTGTTCTTATTCTGACCCAACATTGTTACTCTTTTTTTGTATAAAGGAGATCTATGCTAGGTTTCATAGGTTCAAGCAAGAACAAATTTCCACCTTCCCTCCATCTTTGTAATGCTCGTTGCAATAGTTTGAAAGTGAGAAGACCAAGACTTAGGGAAATTTTCCCATGGCACAAAAGTTTGGTGGCACTCTATCGGTCCCTCTATCCTACTTATGCTAGTTGGACACAGCCCTCCAACTGTTTGTATGCAATTTTTGATGATAGAATGGGGCTTCCCTTTCAGTCCCCCTAGATGCCTTTATTTATGTGATTTCGTGAAAAAGCTACTTGTGAATATCACTTTCTCATCGAGTGCTGCCGACTCCCGAGAGCGGCGTGCCTTTCTCAAGAAAGAAACAAAACAACATGAGTTCCAAGCAGCCCTGTCCCCCCAACTGCCCGCATTTGTTTTTGTAGTGAAGCATTGATGTGTGTAGCAACCAGTCTCATGCTGCACACTGCAACTTGGTCGTGATGGTACCGGAGCTCTGGGTCGTGAATTCTCTCTCAGCGACCGCTGCAGCCACCAGTCTCGTGGTACGCGTTGATCGCGACGTAAGAGGCGATCGTGATGGTAAGAGTTCTGGGTCGTGAATTCTCTGTCAGCGGCTGCCCAGTCTCGTGGTACGACTTGATCGTGACGTAAGACTCCTGGATCGTGAATTCTCTCTGGTAACTAGTTGCGATCACGCCTTGGTATGTATGCACTGGTACACGTGCCGGGCTTCTTTGCGGGGGCGTAAGCAAACATGATCTCGTGTCCAGACTCCAAACTATATTCGTTAGTCGTAGTTACGCCGTGGTGCGCATTGGCAAACGTATGTGCCCCGCTGCTTTGTGGGGGCGTAAGCAAACATGAACTCGTGTCCAGACTCCAAACTATACTCGTTAGTCGTAGTTACGTGAATTCCACGACGTTGCAAGTCCCAACTTATTATTAAGTAGACGTTGGTATTTGTATAGCTAATTCAAAATTCACATTCAGCTGCAGGCGCGAAAGAGGGAGTACTGCAGCTCTACTCGATTAAAGCGTAGTGTTTAATTAGTCGTCGGTACTCGGGATTAGCTCAGAACGGACTGAGAATTTCAAGTCCGAAGTACGAGTAAAGTGTCCTTGCTTTGTGGGTCGCGACTCGTGAGTCGTACCTGTAAGAGTAGTAAGCCACTCGATAATACCTTGCAGCCTGCGCCCTGCGGTAATGAGAGAGAGAGAGGAAGAAAAAGAAGAAGAAGAAGAAGATGATGATGATGATGATGATGAGAGACGGACTTTTGACCGGAGGGTCAAATATTAAAATCATTGATCATGGCTTTAAACATTCCCGCGCCCGATCCCTTTTGACATCACATCTCGTTGCAGAATGTCTTTTTCCTACCCTGGTCGAGGTCGACTCCCGAGTCCTAGCCGAATTCGAATGGAGTTTTCTAGGGTTTGGGAGTTTTGTTAATGCGCGGTATACATACACTACAATGCTACATCATCGAAGAAAAGATAAGTGAATACATCATATAAAAATGCCACGAGACCATCGAAGAAAAGGTAAGTGAATACAGGATACAAAATGCCATGAGACCAACCGGTCTAGGAGCAAGCAAGATAATTCGAGAATTACAAGGAAACGATAGGAAGAATGGAAGGGAATATGAGACTCACCAAAAATATCGCTATCTAACCTTGTTAAATTGTTCAAGAGTCTCTTTGTTTCTATGCCTCAATGAATTTGCCCCCAAAAATACTTAAAATATTTAATGTTGGAAAATTTTAAGAATAAGATATGATATTTAAACAAATAAAAAATTCCCATTTTTACCGTAATGGTATCTCTATCCTTATTAGTTGAAAGGCATTCTCTCTCTAAAACTAAAATGCTTCCAAATCTCCCCTAACCTATCCATTTTCCTTGAAAGAAACATCAATTGTGCAGACTTTTTTTGAGAGCAAATGCTTAGCATAACACAAATCTCTTGGCAATTTTGGTATACAGCTACATCATTACACAAGAAGGAAGATTTTCATCATTTTATCATCTCAAATGCCTCATGGAAATTAGCTCCAGACTTTTGCATTGTAGGTAAAAGTTTCCCTAGATGCATATATTTCTTGAAAATGCAAAAACTCTTTGTGAGACATCATAATGTTAGTTTTTTGTTACAAAATTAACGATGAGAAACCATCCTAAACATGACACCAGTGAAGGTTTTCTTTAAAGATATTGGAAAAATGGAGATTTAAGGATGTTCACATATGGTTGCTTCTAACACCAATGAAATGCATTTTCTTGTTAGAAAGACATGCATAATATTTTCAAAAGCATTATTCTCGTACATGTCCTTGTTATATAATATTTCACCAAGAATGTCTAGCTTGTATTATATAAATATACAAGGAAGTATAATATTTAGATTTACAATCATTCAAAGCCGCCTATTGTGGCTTGTAGTGTTGAGTAAGTTATGTATTGTACTAGAAATATCAATCATAACTCTTAGAAAAGAATGATAAGAAGCAGGAAAGAATTGCTCTATACATACCTCTTGATGTATATATGTATCCACCCAAATAGCCATGTGTGTAGTAAATTTATGATGCTAATAGTGACAATTATAGAGAAGAAAAAAAGGTGGCAAGGCATGTTGTCTTGCCACCTTTCAATCCCATGCATGTACTGAACAATGTTTCATAAAGCAATTATACATTGAGTACACAATGATCATCAAAACATATGCATAACGATATACTGGAAAGAAAGAGTTGTTGATTTAATATTTAAGTAAGGACAATATTGATGATGATAACTCATAGAACTATATGGAACGATAGAGAGGAGAGTTCAAAAAACAAATAGAAAAATGTATCTATAAATATCGTAAAATATAAGTCCATACAAAGGATGATAAATATATCCAAGGAAAGCTACATAGAAATACCTTGCATGGATCATAGGGTCAAAAAATGAAAGGATATGCACTCCATGAATCCAAGTGACTGCTATGGCTTCTCACTGTCCGATAGCTCATCTTGACGTAATGAAGCGTCGAACGGACTCTACAATATAAATAATCAAAGATTAATCCATAGTACAATACTCATGACTAAAAATAAGAAAGAGGCCTCATGACTTACTTGGCCATCATGTGCATATAATCTAATGATGAGTACACTAAGATCATGTCTCTTTGCATACTGTATCTCCAAACCTGTAAGGTCACAGTTTGTGATTGAGTGCTATAAGGAAATAAAATGGCATTGTTAAAAATAAGGAACACAACTAAAAGAAAACTTACAAAATCCTCCAAATAAGTTTTAAGATTTACGCTCAAGACGATGTACGATTTTTGCATCCAATCATGTCCTTACTACATGTCGTTGTTGTTGCCATTGTTGTTAACCCTCAAACGAACGAAGGTGGAAAATCCGGAAAAGCTAAAGTAGAAGACAAAGACAAAGGCCAAGGCAAAGAGAAATGGAAGACAAAGACGCACAAGGAGAAGAGTCCTAAATAAGGGAGAAAGGCGCAGAAGGAAAAGCGCAAGTCAAAACTTTTGTAAAAGAGCACAAGCGCATCATGGTTTAATTCAAGGAGTGCCGGGCTTGCAACCGTGCAATTTGTAAATGTAGACGGGCGGTGGAAAGGAAGCTAGGAAGATAGAAGGACAATGGAAAAAAGAGGCCTAGCTACGGCCGGCCATGCAGTAAAAAAGGGAAAAAGGAGATGACTGCCCAAAAGGGATTTAGGGTTTTGTATATAAAGTTGAAAAGTGAATGAGAAGCTCATTTTTGTGTGCGGCCAAAAGTAGCTCTCCTCTTCTTCTTCTTCTTCTTCTTGTTCTTGCTTGCTTGAGCTTCTGCTTGAGAGAGGGAGTGTGAGAGTGTGAGGGAGTGAGTGTGTGAGGGTGAGGGATCAAGGAGGAGAAGCTCTCCATCTTCTCCTCTCTTCTTCTCTTCTCTTCGCTTCTCTTGTCTTGCTCGCGGCAATGGAGCTTGGAGCTTGGAGCTTGAGGATGGAGCTTGCTTGAAGCTTGCACTTGGATCGTGGAGCTAGCGGAGTATGCGGGAGAGGAGGTAACTCAAACGGCACGGAGGTAAGCTCACTACACCCGTAGATATGGATGGCGTGTCGGTTGTGTGAGAGGTAGCCATTAGTGCTCGGCTTGGAACGCTTGAAACAATAAGCGGTCCATGGGTCTTGGCGGTTGAGCGAAAGCTCCCACATTTTGGTTCCGTTAACCGGGACCAACGGATTCAAGCCTTGAGCGCTTGCGCGCTTCAAATCGAGCATTGGAGTAGGGTTTTCCCCTGAACCGGTGCTTGAGGTAGATAGGTAGGAAGCGAGGGAGTTTGAAGAGGTATTCGATCTCCTTAGCAAGTAGGTTTTTGGTTTTTTGGAATTGGAAAGCATGATGGAGTAGTGTAGGTATTTACTTTGTGATTTATATGCATTTAGGGTAGGAAAAAACAAAGAAAAAAAGAAGCAAACAGTAGGGTTTTCTGTTGCTGTATAACAGGCTGAAACAGGGAAATAGAGGCACAGGAAATAGGGGCATAGATCCTTGGAGTGCTGTTTGATTTGGGCACCACAGTGATTCTAGGCGTGTCTGGCATTTCCTTGTAGTGTTTTGCACCTATCTGGAAGGCGCTGGACGATTCGGTGTAGTAGACATCAGTGTAGAGACATCGCGTGCAACTCGCGGGCCGTTGGCCGTGTAGTCGGACCAGGCCATCCGAGTCTCAGAATCGGACCAGTCCATAATCAGACCAGTCCAGAATCGGACCAGGCCATTCGAGTCCCAGAATCGGACGCTCGTCCGATCGAACCACCCTGTCCAATCGGACCACTCAGATACTCGGACTCAGACCACTCGGACACTCGGACTCGCCATTCGGACCACCCTGTCCGATCGGACGCTCGTTCGATCGAGGCAATCGGACCACCCTGTCTGATCCGATTCCCAGAATCAGACCACTCCGAAAATCGGACCACTTTTTCAATCCGATACCCAGAATCGGACCAGACCGTCCGAGTCCTAGAATCAGACGTGACCAGAATCGGACCACTCCGAAAATCGGACCACTTTTTCGATTCGATACCTAGAATCGGACCACCCAGAATCAGACCAGACCGTCTGAGTCCCAGAATCGGACGTGACCAAAATCGGACCACTAGGCCAATCGGACCAACCTGAAATCAGATGTCCGATTCTGATAATCGGACTCCTGAAAATTGGACAGGTATCTAGAACACAAAATTTGACACATCTAAACCCCGAGATTGACCCCAAAGGCTACGTAGAGCTAAAGGCACATCACAGATCCATCACCGGGCTAAAATTTAGAGCACGTAGTTCAAAATTTGGCTATAAACAGTCCTCCAAATTGCACATGGTATTTATCGTAATGGCCCTGCGGGCCGGGGGGATTGCCTCCCCCGAACCCCCGTAGAGGGGGCTCTGCCCCCTCCACATCTCCCCCAAGTAGGTTGGAGAGAAAATGCGCGCCGGTGACAGGTCCTCCAAATTGGACCCTAGTGAAATAATGGCTCTACACGAGCATGGATTCTCACTTGCAAAAGAGCAGCCAAAAGCCCATACCCGAGCAGAGAGACACAGAGACCCTAGAACATCAATGGGCCAATGTAGCCATCAAGGGCAAAAAGGCCACACCACGAGAACACAAAGACATTGTGTTCATACTATGTCTAGTCAAAGCGAAATGCAACATCAGCAAGCTACAAATGCTAAGATGACTAGACATGACACTCTTGACGAGAGATGTGCCTTGAGCAACACTGCACAGACGACCCAAGACATCGGTGGAGAATCCACGTCTAGTCATGCAAGCGGGGACTCAAGTGCATCTGTCTCAGAAGGCTTAAATTTACAAGCCAGGACTCGGAAGATGAAGACATAGTACTACCTGCTTATCTTAGGGTCAAACTCACCGTAAAAAGAGAGCATGCTATTGATGCTCTGATTGATGAAGGAGCAGATTTTAACATCTTGACCTATGAATCATGGACTCTACTAGGCCAACCAGAGCTGACACCGACTAATGCAACTCTTAGCCCTTATGGGGGACCTCCACAAGCACTCATAGGGAAGTGCAATATCCTTGCAACAATTGAAACTGAAAGCTTGCCTATCCTATTTCATGTTCCTCCAAATAGTACTAGCTGCGGGAAAGAAACCCTCCTATGAAGACCCTTCAAAAGGGCGACCAAGTGTGAGGCTGACTATGTAGCAGAGAGGATACACCTGACACTACCGGGTGTGAGGATAGTCACAACCTTTAGCAAGGGTGACCTCATCAAACCTTGAGGGAAAGGCAAGCAAGGTGCTGACATAACAGTCAAGCTTGCTGATGAGAGCAAGGACTTGTTGGAAGAGTTAATACAAGCACAAATCGAACAACGAGAACAAGTGAGTGAGGCCGTGCCTGAAACAAGAAGGTCAAGAGACAATGCTAGGGATGGGCTTTGGACTTACAAATATTGTAGAAGACCCCAAAAGAAGCCCAAGCCTTATAGACGCAGGCATCGATGGAGGGTCAGTACAACGCCGCGATGGATATCCAAAGCGTTGCTACATGCTCAAGGGGCAGGTAACCGATGGATTTGGGTACCAAAATCCCTTGCTAAACCGCCTCTATTAGCTAAAGGCCAGAGTGCATCAAAAGCAATGAACCACAGGAGGAAATCTAAGAGAAACTCTAGGTCTCGAGGCAAGAAACTAGACATGATTGTTCGAAGGAAAGAGCCTTAGCCTAGCATGCTAAATAGACAGATGTCGTATGTAGCCATCGAGCATGCACAAAAATCGCTAGTGCGCAAAGAGCCTTTGATTTCCCAAGGGGAGAACAAGCATCATAGGCACAACATTGCTCAAGGCAAGGCTGATCACTCAACAAAGCAAATGACACAATCATCTAATAGCCTTGAGCAAATCATTCAGCCAGTGCCAAGTCCACTTAAGAGTCCTAGATCTCCTACATTCTCTTTTTCCAAATGGACACAGGAAGCACAACAGCGGTTGTCAAGGGAAACTGCTCAATTCCAATCTCTATCTTCATCGAGGCTTCCAAATATCCGAGAGGAGGGACATGACACTAGCCACAGCCCTCGGCCCAAGGATATGCCTGTGCAACCCAATGTGACTAGATCAACTCATGCTCGATCTACACAGATGAGTGCTCAAAGGGCAACAAAAAACACGGCCACTTCCAATCGCTTTAGGGATAGGAAGCCTTGACCAACAACTCTGATGGTGTAGACAGGGTATAGTCCCTTTCTATACACATACACCTTCTTCCCTTTCCAGTTTATCCTTCCAAGGAGGAGCCCTGCCTAAATCCCTGACCGCTAGAGCTGACGTAACTCGGCGTGAACCAAGATCTGCTAATGGCAGGAGGGTAAATATACATCCCCGTAACTCAGCGTGAACCAAGATCTGCTAATGGCAGGAGGCTAAATATACATCCCCATAACTCGGCGTGAACCAAGATCTGCTAATGGCAAGAGGCTAAATATACATCACGGGGGCCATCCCTCTACAACAAACACTGCATGCCCCACCCCTCCCCTTCTCCTCCTATACGCTTGATAACCTGCACTATAATCCCTTACATAGGAATGGTATTATCATGTAACAAATCCTAATCCTTGATTCGCATCTTACAGGCCCCGTGAGAGGAAAACATGGAGAACCAAGGGCAGCTAGCTTGCAAGGATGCTCTTTGCAGGCGAGGGGAACATGCAGCACACGCCCCTCTGCCGGTGCGCTACGTGCCCACTCTTAAAAGGTATGCCAAGAAATGTGGCCCCAAGCGACACCGCCCCGGATGACGGCCGCAGAATCCACGGGCCAGGGGAGCGGACGCTCAACGAGACGCACACAATGTGGCAATACCAGTGGCACAAACCCCCAAAGTACGCTCGGGCACCAGATGCTCAAGGGCAGAAAGGGCAGCTCGGGATAGAGCAGAATTTAATGAATTGTTTAAAGGCATTCTGGAAATGGTAGCGGCCTGAGACTACACCATTCATGTCCCAGCCGACATGTTTCCTGCCCAACCTCACGGGCGCTCCGCACCAGCACCGCCCCGGTCGCCTAGCCAACAGGACTCAGCCCGCCTAGTACCTATCGACTAAGCCCCTATGATGTACAAGTAGCTTGGCAAGTCATCATGCCATAACTTTTTGTTTTTGATGAGTAAAGGGGCAAGATCCCCACTTGTACACACTTCCTTCACCTACCGTTAATGTATGCGATCTTAACAAGTAATGGGATATGCATCATAGCATTCTGAAAAATTATGTCTTAACATGATTGCATTGATTCGATGTACTTAACACAAGTGAGCATATACTCTCACGAAGTGACAAGTGGATGCAGAATGGCACAGGTCAAGGTCTAAGAGGCGTTTAATATCCAAGTCACCACAAGACCATCAACCCCACAAAGAACCATTATGGAGGAAGTGACAAGAATACCAAGAAACAAAAGCCATGACGGAAACGCCACTGGATGAGGACCCAAGGACACCTCTGCAGAAAAAGCACATATTGCAACTGAGCATGGCCAAAGCATAATCATCAATTACCTCCTCCTTCTTGGCTAAACTCTATGTTCGGGCAGGAGCCACGCTCTCAACAAGGGCGAACGTCTCTTCATCATCCAGGATTCAATTCGCAAGATGCTTTGCCCTTGTCCATGCACAACTCACCCCAAGTGCTATCCCAATTGTTCGATGTCTCACATGTTACAAAGAGGTTTGCAAAATCTCAAGTGTATCTCTTCATCCCAACAACAGTTCCTCTAGCATCAAGGCTAGTGACACAATCATCTTTGTAATATCAATTCTTCATAGCCTCTAAATCCCAACATTTCCCAATCTAAATGAAAGGCTAACAGTCTCAATGTATGGCATTGACTGTATTCACATTTCCCACCAAAAAAAAAGAGGAAGAAAAAAAAGGAAAACAAAAGAAAAAAGAAAGAAAGAAAGAAAGAAAGAAAAAAGCACAAGAAAAAGAAAAAAAAAACGGAAAAAAAAGAGAAAAAAGGAAAAAAAAGAAGAAGAAACAAACAAAAAGTTAAGAAGCACCCACGATCACAGCACAGCGCCTAGGGGTCCTCAAATTAGGTACGTCTAGTGACCTTGGTCGACTGGCTCCGTCCCTAGTCCCCTAGCCCTTTAGCATCACCCACAATTGTTCAGGGCACATCAAGGGTGTTGAACATTGCGCGAGGGAGACAAGGAACGGAGGAAGAGAGAGGAGAAGAGAGAGACGAGACATCGGAAGTGGAACCCCAGAAGTGTGTCAACTCAGCACACATGATAGGAATATATAGAGGGAACCTGGGGCGCTATATATAGACAGACTATATATAGCTAATAGGGGCGCTATATATAGACAAACTATATATAGCTAACACCCCCGCTCAAATAAAGGTCCCTTACTATGGATGAAAAAAAACCTTGGGGGCTCAAGGGAAAAACCCACAGCTCTATATAGGCCTACCGTTATATTAATATTCAAAATATAAAATTACAAAGTTGAACTTACAAAAGCCTATTCATAGGCATCAAAGGAGCTACATCACTCGTGAATTACAACATCAATGGAGATTTGAACTTACAAGAGTCTATTCATAGGCATCAAAGGAGCTACATCAACGGAGAAGGAGCTACATCACTCCAGAATTACAACAGCCTATTCAAAGGCATCAAAAGAGCTTTATCACTCCTTAATATACAAAATTCCTGCAACTGAACTTCAGATGTAAGCAGTATATCTGTCACATCAAAACTTAAAGAAAAACATTACAATGACATTAGAATAACACAAGGTCTATAGAGACAGTTCGCGACGCCGCTCTATAGACAACATAACACATGTGGGGCCCCATGAACAAAATATAAATAAAACAATTTGTCATCAGCTGGAATATAGACGCTCATCAGCTGGAAAGAATATAAACGAAATAATGTGTCATCAGCTGGAATATAGACGCTCATCAGCTGGAAAGAATATAAACGAAATAATGTGTCATCAGCTGGAATATAGACCCTCATCAGCTGGAAAGAATATAAGCCTTGAGTGGCAATGCCATACAGGCAATCTAGCAAGTGCTTCCGACTATGTATGTTGTTGACGACAATGTGGAAGCTTTCCTCAGAGTTGAAATAAAATGGAAGAACCTCACAGGCTACTTTGGTGACCAGTTTTCCCAATACTTTGAGTGCTTCTGCATGTGAGTCCTGTGCATTGTTGTCCTTTGTCATGCTTATTCTAATGACCTCCAGAAGCAAGAACATTCCAACAGGACAAAGTCCTGGAGGATGGATATTCGCAAAGGGAGAGGGAACCGAAGGTTGTTACATAATGAAGTTGCCAATCTTGAAAAATGTCTAGGCCCCCAACGACCACCAAGCAAGGAGGAAGATTTAGTTCAGCCAATACCAATCTCTATCCCTTATTGTAACGAAGTACCTAGTCCTCTGTTGTCCTCCAAACATAGGCATTAAGAGAATCGTTCCTGTAAGATGTATGCCCTCTTCTGAAGCCCTAACTCCAACATTGTGGGCTATGTTCCCCCTTGAACTGCCTCCTGCAAGAATGCACTTGTTTGTGATCAGTTCCTGTACTGATCTTACACCTGTGTCTACATTCAGATCATTAGTACTGCCATTCACAGGGGGATCACGCTTTCGTTGTGGCTAAAAGTTGACTTCAGTCGACCAATATACTGCTCAAGTGCAGGTGATAAGAGAACACTATCCTGTTCAGAGGACAGATTTCCATCAAAAAGCTCTTGGATAAGGTCCTCATCAGCTAATTTCACATCCTACAGTTCCTCAACAGAGTCGAACATCTCTGTCTTGTAGTCTTGCACCATGCTTGCCTCATATCCTACATCTGGAAGCCCCAAACTTCTTTGCAGGAAGACTCGATACTCAGCATTTCGCAATGTATACCCAGTCATAACTGAAGAGATCAACAGCTTTTCAAGTTCCCCATGTGTAGTCTCAATGGTTACTTGGAATCTATCAGAAGGAAGCAAGCCTAGCATGCCTGAGATGGTCCTCTTCATGGCATCTTTACTATCACTGAATACATCTTCACTTACTCGTGAGGCATCCAAGGGCTCTATTTCTTGAGTCAAATTCCAAAGCACATAAAGCTCTTCCTCTGATGGATGCCGTTGCCTGGCTCCGCACAATCATTGGCAGTAGCCTCACCATCTGCGCCCTAAAGAAATCCATCCATAGCTTTGCATCGTCCAATGCCGGAAATCTTCCAGTGAAACAATGACGAACCTTTCACTGAGCATAGAAGCAGTACTACATCAGAGCGTCTGCCAGCAGTAAACAACAACCTCTTTGGGAGAGTGTCCCGGAGTCGCTGCTTATGTCTCCTGCTGCACAGGGGACTGGATGCACAGAGGGCACTGCACACAAGGTGCCCTTTCAGCTCACAGTAGGCAGTGCCACCGGCCGACAGGGCCTTGGCCAGCATAGTGAATCAGACAAGAATTAGGTGGCTTGACAGGGACTTGGCGAGCATGGTAAAGTCAGACGAGCATCGAGGGCAACTGAGTTTCCTCTCTCTTCTCTCTCATGCCTGGAGCATCCTACGGTGAAGGAGTAGTGTTTCTTCCTCTCTCTCTCTCTATCCATCATCCATCCTCTTTCCTCTCCTTCTCGCCCTCCTCTGCCTTTGACCCCTGCCCCTACCTGCCCTATCCTGTCGCCATGGCCGCAGACGACGACACCTCCCAGCATCGTCCTCCTCCTCGTGGCTGTGACGATGCTTTCTTTGTGTAAAGACACGGATCCATAGCACTCCTGCTATAGCCCTGTGACTGCATAAAGGCATCAAACTTATGATACCATTCCCTAGGTGCCTGCTTCAAGCCATAAAGACTTTTCTTCAACTTGCACACTAGGTGCTCCCTGCCAGGTTCTACAAATCCCTTAGGCTGCTCCATATAGATCTCATCATGCAAGTCCCCATGTAAGAAAGCCGTCTTGACATCCATCTAATATAGATCTAAGTCAAGCTGAGCAACCAAAGCCAAGACCAAGCGTAGGGTGGTCATCTTAATCACAGGAGAAAAGACCTCATTAAAGTCTACACCATGCTCCTGCTTAAAACCCTTTGCTACCAATCTAACCTTGTATGCCGGCTTGGGGTGTCCAGGGGTACTTTTCAGCTTGTACACCCACTTGCATGGCAAAGCCTTCTTGGCCTTAGGCAAGGCAACCAAATCCCAAGTCTCATTTTTATGCAAGGAGTCAATCTCAGACTGCATAGCCCTCTCCCACGAGTGACTATCACCCCTGTGCATAGCCTCATCATAAGTGAAAGGCTCTCCTGCATCTATAACCAAAACATAATGCATAGAGGGCTGAAATCTATCAGGTGGACATTTGTCTCTAGCAGATCGTCTCACTGTAGGCTCTATTGCCTGCCCAGCTGCCTGTCCAACACCCTGACCATGAGCATCTGCTGCAGCTGTAGGCTGTCCAACTGGCTGTGTAGGAGCTCTAGGCTCCTCCTGAAAGATCACTCTGCGGATCTCAACCACCTTCTTAGGCTGCCTGTGCATCTTGTCTTCATGGAAGACTACATCATGGCTGCGTACTATTTTCCGCGCCTGCCCTTGGGCACATGGTAGAATGCCTCACATCCAACTTACTCCTCCTGTCCTTGGACACATGGCAGAATGCCTCACATCCAAAGACACGGAGATGCGCATAAGAAGGTGGCTTACCAGCCCAAACTTCCTCTGCAACCTCGAAATCCAATCCACTAGAAGGCGATTGGTTTATGACATGCACTACCGTACTAATTGCCTCAACCCAAAAGCTTTGTGGTAGGCCTGCATGGCTAAGCATAGAGCGAACATGCTCCTGAATAGTCCTGTTGATGCGCTCAGCCAAACCATTCTGGGCGGGGGTGTAAGGGGCAGTCAACTGACGCTTAATACCCCTGTCATCACAAAACTGCTCAAAAGTACGTGAGACATATTCTCCCCCATTGTCAGTCCTAAGGCATTTCAGCCTATACCCAGTCTGGTTCTCAACAAGAGCAAGCCAACACTAAAAGACTGCCAAGACATCGGACTTTTGCTTTATGGGATAAGCCTACACTTTCCTAGAAAAATCATCAATGAAGGTAACAAAGTACTTCGCGCCACCCATAGACATACACGGCATGGGCCCACAAACGCCAAGGACTCACTCATGCATGGCCTACCCGATTTCTTATGCATAGACCTATTTTGCTTACCATAAAAACAATGATCATACGAGTCAAAACATGCATAGTCCAAAGGCGGAAGATATTGCAAACCAGATAACATTTTCATTCCCTTCAAAGACATATGCCCCAAACAGGCATGCCAAAGTGATACATGTGGGATAGAGCCCACTGCCAAAACATGGTCTACAGAAGACCCAGATACAACAAGAGCATAGAGGCTGCCAACCTTGGCGCCTCTAGCATGCACAAGTCTGCCTTTGGTAATCTTCCAGGCAGAATCCCCAAAACAGACATGAAACCCTGCATCATCCAACTGTCTTGCAGACATAAGACTATGCGTATGCGCAGGTACATGACGTACATCCCTGAGCAAAAAGGAACTGCCAGTGGAAAACTGCAAACTGAATATCTCCACAACCCACAATATCAAGAGACCTGTCATCTCCAAGTCTAACTGATCCAGATACAATACGGTAAGAGTGAAACAACTCACGGTAAGGCGTCACATGGAAGGACGCACCTGAATCTAATAACCAGCACTGTGCATACATACTAGGTGTCTCAGTCAAGTGTGAGGCATTAGAAGAACTAGCTGCAAGTATGAACTCATCACCACCATTGGAATCCTCGGTCTGGGTGACATTAATTTCCTCAATCTTGACGTTGGACTTCGCAGGTACTATGCTGCGATCACAAGACTTCTCCTGCACTTTCTCTTTCCCCTTATCCTTGCGCTTCTCATTGCGCAACTCATGACACTGAGGTCTGATATGGCCCTTTTTCCCACAATGATGACAAGTGACATTAGCGTTGCGCCCATGCGACTTACTACGTGACTTTCCACGAGATTTAGACCGACCCTTCTACGAGTCACGGCCACGGCCATGTCCACGATCATTCCTGTCATTCCTGCCTCTAACTGTCAAAGCATGTGAAACACGAGAGGCATCCAAGTTTTTGCGATTAACCTCTTCTTGCAGAAGAGCACTCTCAACATCATTCAGTTTCAGAGTAGCACTAGAGGCACATAGGGCAGTTTGGAATATATCCCATGACTCATTCAAAGTCCCAAGCAAGAAAAGAGGAGTTACTTCCTTTCCAAAGGTGATATCCTGCAAAGTCAGGTTCTTCAGTATAGCATGGAACTGGCTCAAGTGAGCAGACATAGTCACATTATCCTTCATGCACATATCCATAAGCTGCTTCAACCAGTACATCTGACTCACTAGACTTTTCTTATCATAAAGATTCTTGATCTTATTCCATAGATCCCATGCACTCCGTGCTTCCTCAAATACATTATAATGTACATGTTTAGTGAGAGACAATACAATCGTGGACTTGCATAACTCACCAAGTTTAAGCCAGTCATCATTGTCCATAGTTTCAGGCTGCTCCCCGCTCAACCGAAGTGGCTTAATCTGAGATTTCTACACCAAGACCTGCCAAATTTGACTCTTCCAATAAGAGTACTTGGTACCATCCAACTTTGTGATGTTAAATATGGCATTATCAGTCGAAGAGGACGCCATAATGCAGGCTAGAAATGCACAGACAATGTAAAACTGTTGGCTATTTTACTGCAGAAAAATGCTCAAAATCCACTGAAATGAGCTCCAAATGGCGAGAAAAGTGTGCCAAAAGATGCTGCCCACTTAGTACTAGGTGTGGTACACCAAATCAGGATATTTCAGCATAAAAAATACTGCTCAGTCCACCAATAAATGCTTGCTGTAATAAATTTCAAAACTGCAATAATGAGAGCAAACTATCCCAAAACTGGATCTAATGTCAACTAAACAATGCTAGGTCCAAAGCCGGCATAAAGAGGACAAAGAAAAGCCAAATGACAGTGAAAATACATGAGCATGACACTGAGAGATGCCAAATAGCATCTGCCAGTAAGAGGCACACCTCCAGACAATTTAGGCAAAATGTAGAACCAACTGCCAAAACCTGACACAAATAGGTGTATGCTCAAAAGAAAGCGGATCCAAAACTGAGACTCAACTCATAAGCATCCTCTGAACCGAGGCATATACTCAATGCAACATCCAATTGTCGAAGTATAATCCCAAAGTCTCAATACATCTGTAACTGCTCAATGACATAGACTGTTCCAATACATGTAACTGCTCTAATAGCATGTAATCCCTGCTCAAGGTCAAGTAAGCATGCAAGATGCTCCCACTGGCACAAAAGGCGTACAAATGAGTTAAGGGCTCAAGCAACCCAAGACAAAGTACCAGTGACAAGTGACCAAGTCAATGCGTCATACGCATCCCAAGAGCATGACATACATGAAGCAACTGATGGAAGCAACCAACGAGCAATACATAATCCCAAAAGAAGATCTCTATCAATTCAATGACATCCGACAGCAACCAAGTAAATTATCAAACTGAGTCGGAAATGCTCAAATACATCCAAGGCAAAGCTCCCAATGTCAGTAAAGCATAGATGAACCAAGCGGCATATATCACGAACCGAAGCATGTAATGTATAAAGCCTAACTGTCAAGCATAGACATGAGGCATAAGAGGTCCAAGAGCATGCCAAGTCGGTCCAAATGCTAGTGAATACCAATCAAGATGAGCTTATGCGTAGCTCAAACACATTCCATAGATTCAAACATGAGCTCAAAGTCGTCCCCAAATGTCAGATACATGATGGCAAATCCCAAAGCATACATCCAGTACCAATAGGTAAGTGACAAAGCATCCAAAGTACCTTCAGCCCACTATTATTACAGCCAAGTTTGACTATCAAAACTGAGAAATTTCAGCCAATATTTCAGGCCAAAATCATGGCATAATCATGTGCATACCTTCCCAAGGCATTAGGCATCATGTAGGCCGCATACGGGCATCAAACAAGGTAACCGGAGTAGAGTATAAGCATCAAATGCCAATGCCAAGTGTGGCTGCCCTATTTCCAACAATGTATAATAGTAAATGACAATCCCAAATTAGAGAATGTCAGCCCCAAAGCTTCAATTCCAAGAACAAGGCCTAAAGAGGCTTTCAAAGTAGCTCAAATGCCTTCTAGAAACCATTGTTTAAGTGCTCATTTAGGAGCCAAGGCATATAGGTTGAAAACTTGATGAGTAGGCAAGCAATGGCGCAAATTCAGCGTAGGCTATCCTGGGAAGTGGCTACTCCATGTGGCAATGCGGGTGTGGATGGGAGGCTCAAAGAGGCCCCAAAGAGGGCATACAACAAAGCCATAAATGCACAAAGCAAAGGGCAAGGGAGATATGGAGCTTTGAAGCTTCAAATGATGGCTGCCCCTCTTCTTCCACCTGTTTAAAACTGAGAAGTGAAGTAAAACCCTTCAAACTCTGATGCAATACCTTAAGGGCAAGGCCCTGAAGAAGCCCAACAATGCCGGGAGGGAGCTCGGGAAGCCGAGGAGTGTCGAAAGCTCGGGAGATCGGCTATGGCTGCCGGGATGGACACCCAATGCATGAAGGGAGTCGATGCAAAGGTAGAGAAGCACCGAGTCAAGCTCGAGCAAGAGGAAGCCAAGCTCTGATACCAGTTGAAAGGTGAGAAGGATCAAAGCTTGCACGTGAGCTATGGCGGGAGAGCAAGAGCAAGAAAGAGAGAGATAAGAAATGGGAACTCCAACAGTCACAATGTGTGACCAGGCCTTCCTTTATTTACTAGTCACTAAAATGAATGTAAAGAATAAAGTGACGTGACGGGCGCCTGCCACCTACAGTGTGCACTGGCGGATACTGTCAATGTAGTAATACACGGGGCGGCATGGTGGAGGCGCCTTTACCCCAACAGATCTAGATCTAATCATGGTAAAGTCAATATGACTTAACCTCCTTATTCAACTAGGATAAACAACTAACCAAAGGCTACGAGCTCGAATCTCAACACTCTACTCCACTCCACTCCACTCCACTCCAGAGAGATGGATGAAAGGCATAGGCTCAAAGCAGACATGGTCTCTTCTCAATTCATTCCATCAACACACAGTCAGAAGTCAACTCTGTACTTCACACAAAAGATCAACAGATCTAGATCTAATCATGGTAAATTCAATATGACTTAATCTCCTTATTCAACTAGGATAAAAAACTAACCAAAGGCTATGAGCTCGAATCTCAACACTCTACTCTACTCTACTCTTGTTGAGTGTTGAAATGACATGTTTTTTGGCTGATTTTTGTTGTTTTTGAGAGCTGAATGGTTGATTTTATGAGATGATTGATTGGTTTGGAAGTGGTTTGAGAGTGTTTTGGATAGGTTGGAATAGTTTTATTAAGCTCATGATGTTTATTAGTAGAGATGTGAAGTTCTGATTGGTCCTGATTGGTTCTGCTGAGCTTCTGTTTTGTTCTGTTTTCTCTCTGTAAGGAGGGATGGAGTATTGATTGATAGGGTTTGAGATTTTTTGGAAGCTTATTGAGTGATTTTTGATGGTTTGGAATGGTTTTGGTATAAGTTATGTGGTTCTGATGCTTTCTGTTGACCTTCTGTAACTCTCTAATGAGCTTCTGATGAGCTTCTGTAGACCTTCTGTATGCTTCTGTATGTGTTCTGATGGATGAGAGTGTAGCTTGGGAAAGTTTTCTAGCCTTGGAAATAGGTGAATACAAGTGCAAAAGAGCTAAAAGAAGTGAAAGAAGTAGCTGCTGAAGACTCAGTTCATCCCACAATGGCGGAAACACATCACCATCATGATGCATGCTCTCTGTGTTGGACAGTTTCCTCTTCCTGTTGAAGTAGCAGAAACTTGCAACTTGGTGGCAAACTGTTTGGGAACAAACTGAAGAGTAGAAACAGAGAGAATGACCATACATGGAAGATTTGGCATTCATTGAGAAGTTTCCAGACATCATCAAGTGGGAGATTGTGAAGAAGCTTCAGGAGTCTTGGTCTGTAGAGGTTCACGAAGACAAGAAGCAAAAGAGTTGGAATTTGTTCGTGGGATGCTCAACAGCAAGATACATGGGATGCTTGGTGTTCTGATAATCTTCTGTTTGTCCAATTAGCAACCCACTAGAAGTTGGTAGACAGAGTGTTCTTTACAACATACACTGTTGAAACCATCAGAAACTGGCATTACTATGATGATGGCACCACCACAATGCTTAGACGTATGCATTTTGACACCTTCAGAACCGAATACCTTCCTCTGTGCAATGGCATGAAAGTAGAATTCAGAGATGTTGAAAAAGAAGAAGTAGAAGAAATGTTGGCAAGAGAGTCCTCCAGAGACTGAAGCCTTCTGTTATCCCTCTGTGGAGCACTAACAACAGAGTGGAGCCAACCCCCTGATGAATGACGCAATAAAGAGGCAAGCGTTAGAATGATTCCAGAGGTACGTGAGAAGAGAGAAGGCAAGAATCAAAGCTGAGAATGAGCTCGCAGCAGAAGCCGCCTTTGATGCCCTTGTGGAACTCTTTACAGAAGTCCCAATGGCACATCAAGCCCTTCCTCCTCTTGCTGGAGGTCCACTTCCAAGCCAAATCCATCCTGGAAATATTGATGACAAGCAAGCGAATGTAGTTCCATTGCCAGTTTTTAAGGGAGAGTACAATGAAGATCCTGATCTTCATGTAGCAGAGTTTATGGTAGCATGTGTGGCTAACAATGCCAGAACCCCTGAGCATTGGTTAGCAATATTCCCCGCTACTTTCAAGGGCGCGGCGTTTCAGTGGTATGAGAGACAAGCAGTAGGAACTTTTGGCACATGGGACGACCTGAAATTGGCCTTCCTCACTAAATTCAGGCGTGAGGTTTTGAAGAGCGGATGCGAGAGGAATTTATGAATTTAAGTCAGTCCTCTGTAGAAAGAGTAGAAGCTTATGTCTCATGAATGGAATCCATCCTGAAGAGATGGACTAACCATAATCTAGATGATGGCATTCAGAAGGGGGTGTTTCTCAGAGGATTACAACCAGAAGTTCGTAAGTTTGTGGAGCTGCAAAGACCAGCCACACTGCAAGCTACAACAGAAGGTACAAGATTGTACGATGAAGTGGAAGCTAGATTGGCGATGAATCCAAGAAGAGGAGTCCTACCTCCTTTGATGCAAGGAATGATGTACCCACCAACTGCAGTCCCAGGGATAGTCCCCTACCCCTACCAACAGATGCCCTCAGTATCACAGTACAGTGCACCAAATCCACAGTGGCCACAATCAATGCCTCAAATGATGGTTCAACCACAACAACAATGGTCCCAACCAATTTCCTCATTGCCAAATCAGCAGCAACAGTGGAACCCTACCAACTGGAGCCAACAGCCAATAGTTAAAACAGGAGCTCATAATCAGAATCAGAACAGAGACCCCTCTACGCCAGCCCAACCTGTTTATGTAGTGATTACAGAGACTCCTCAAAACCCTAACCAGTACCTCAGGAGGAGAAAGCTTGAAGGATTACTTATCCAACTCAGTTGCAAATATCAAAAAGGAGTTGATGGATGTGATTATAGAGCAGCTACAGACGCTGAAAGTGAATACTGCTAGCATATCCAACGTTGCAGGAGCAAGAAGAGATGTGATGCGGTCAAATAATTAGTGTGGTAAGTGTCATCAAGCAGGCCATTTAGCCACTGAATGTACACAAAAACCAACCATCCCTGGAGCTTTTTGTTCCTACTGTTTGCAGAAGCACCATACAGAGGATATTTGCTCTCTGAAGGAGATGCATGATAGGAGAAAGAAGGAAGAAGACGCAATATTCAACTTGCTGGAATCCAAAATGACAACACAGGATATTGGACCCAAGCCTAGAGAGTTTGGTCCTAATTTCGGACCTAGAAGATTTCCATCCCAAAGTTACAGAGGAAGACAATCTGGCGGTGGTCAGAGATTAGAAGTGGAGTGTTACAGATGCGGAGAAAAGGGACACATTTCACCAAATTGTCAAAATCCCAGAAGGTCAGTGGATTATAAGTCCTTATGCAGTCAATGCAAAGGAGAAGGCAACACTGCAAAAGACTGTCCAAGCCTAGTCCCAGTGAAAAACAGTGCTACTGATAATCCGGCCAAGGCCCAAGAGCCTATCTCCAATTTAGTGGAATTGAAAGTTGCTGCCATCACGCGTGCAAAGAAGAAGGAACCACCTATCCAGAACGAAAATAATCCTCCTGCCAGAATAGTGAAGTTCAATCTTCCACCAGAAGAACAGAACAGAACAGAGCCTGACAGTGCCGTACAGAGCACCACAGTGCCACAGAGAGTCACAGAGACAGTTCTAGAGATAGGACCAGAGGTCCAAGAGATAGAAGAGGAGGAAGTGCCACAAGTGGCAGAAGAAGTCTCCATGATGCCCCTGTTGGAAGAAAGAAGGAAAATGAAAATGGGTGTTGCCCCATTCCCTAACCGGTTAGAGAAGCCCGTGGATCCTATTAAAGAATACGATCTGGTCAGAGATCTAGATACCTTTAAACAAAACCTCACATTCCGACAATTATTGATGCTATCTCCCAGTTGCCAAAAAAGGTTCAAAAGTATATTGACAAGAAGACGTGGCTTAAGGATTGCTCCCTCAACAGCAACAAAGTCCAACAAGGCTCCAGAGCCTGTAAAAGAAGTGGACATGGCTCCAGAGACTGGTGTGTGGATAGAAGGCTGCTTCATTGCAAATGCACTGATTGATGGTGGTTCATCAGTGAACATTGTGACGAATGTGAGAATGAAGGATCTAGGCCTACAAGGTGTGCAACCAACCCAATGGCTCATCAGACTAGCGGATCAGAGCAGAATCAAGCCTTTGGGCATTCTCCCATATGTGAAGACTACAGTGGCTGGAAAAGATTATTGGCTAACCTATCTGGTGGTGAAGCCAAACTCTTATGGTACATCCTACCCTCTGTTACTAGGCAGACCATGGCTTTTTGAAGCCAGAGCAAGGACGGATTGGTTCAAAGGAACCTTGACCTTGGGTAGAGGACCCGATAAAGTGGTGCTGAAGCTATATGGTGCTCAAAAAGGACATGGATCCACCTCCTTGGAATTATCTTCTGACTCCCCTGATGAGGCTACAAATGGAACATCAGTAGACGAAGATGGTGTCAAATAGATCCTTCCCAAGAAAACAGTGGCACGTTCCTTAACAGTGGATATTGTAAGCCGACTCCCAAACGATACAAAGTCCCTGTCAATGGGTGAATACTTCCTGCCTAAACCAGGAACGATTTCCAAAATCACTTCTGACACTGAGATAGAAGCATGGATGTACTACTCTCCCTGTTACATGGCCATAGCAGAGCCAGAGACAGAGGCAAAAGATGAAACAGAGAACCTGTTCTTCTCTTACAGAGCTCCTATAGAGACAGAGACAGAGACAGAGACAGAGACAGAGACAGAGACAGAGCTAGAGACAGAGACAGAGACAGAAGAGGATGGAGATGATATTGAAGAAGACAGTTATGAAAGCGAGATGGAAGAGTCTATCCCACCCGAAGAGGATACATATGAAGAAGAAGTTCCAGAAGCATCAGAAGCAGACGAGCTCATGCTGTGGGACAGAATGGCGATGATACCATTTGGTCTGGTAAATGGATCTTCTCATATGCAAAATATTTATAAGAAATGGTTAAAGAAGACCAAGCTGTCTTTCAGCAATGGCTCATGCTGCCCTCACCCACCTTTGCCAAGAAAAGATGATGATGATGCACCGTGTCAACAAGCACCAGTCTCACGATTGAGGGTCCATGTTATGTGACGTTCCTGGACGTGTCATTAGAAGATGAGTCTTCAAGCCAAGAGGTAACCTATCTTGAAACCAAACCCAAAACGGCTCTAATCCCATTTCAACATCTCAAGGAGCAACCTAAGTCTCCACCAAGAGAAGAAGTTGGGTCTAGTGGGACATTAGATGAGGACACCACCCCCTTGAAGGAGTCGGATCTGTATCCAGAAGCAGTCCGTGGGACTTTCATCCGTGAAGTAGAAGGTGAAAGGCAGTTAACCTTTGTGAATGCAGATGGCACTGAACGCCATTTGAAGGTGGGTAGCAGCCTCCCAAAAGAGGAGTTGTCAACTTTGTAAAACTTGTTGAAAGAGAATTTGGACGTGTTTGCGTGGTCCTACAAAGACCTAAAGGGGATTGATCCCACAATATGTCAGCATCATATTGACTTGGAGCCTGATGCCAAGCCAGTACGGCAATGACAGAGGTGAATGAGCTCGAATTATTCCACATTGGTGAAAGCAGAGCTGTTGAAGCTTCTGGAAGCCGAGTTTATCTATCCAGTGGCAAATAGTGAATGGGTCTCACCCATCGTGGTTGTACCCAAGAAGAATGGCAAGCTTCATATATGTGTGGATTTCCGCAAGTTGAATTCCAAGACCAATAAGGATCACTTTCCTATCCCTTTTACAGACCAACTGTTGGACACAGTGGCAGGACATGAGCTTTATTCCCTTCTGGATGGATTCAGTGGATATAATCAAGTGCAGATAGCAGAAGAAGACCAATCCAAAGCAACCTTCACCACAGAATGGGGGACCTATGCTTATCGAGTGATGCCGTTTGGGCTCTGCAATGCCCTTGCTACTTTCCAGCGAGTCATGATGGCTGCATTCTAAAATCATCTGCATGACTTTATTGAGGTATATTTGGATGACTTCTGTGTCTATAGTTTGATCCGTGAACACTGGGGACACCTGGAACAATGCTTTGACTGATGCCGGGAGTATGGGATTTCCCTCAACCCCGACAAATGCATCTTTGGGGTCTCTTCTGGAGTTCTGTTGGGCCACATTGTCTGTGCACAAGGGATATCAACAAACCCTGCAAAGATCGAAAAGATCGCAGCTCTGACAGCATCCACCAACCTCAAACAGTTGAGGGGATTCCTAGGCCATGTGGGTTACTACGGAAGGTTCATAGCTCATTTTGCAACAAAGGCAACCTCCTTGCACAAGCTTCTGAGGAAAGATGCAGAGTTTACTTGGACGGAAGAATGTGACAAAGCCTTCAACACTCTGAAGCAGTGTCTGATTGAGGCACCCATTCTGCAACCTCCTGATTGTACGAAGGAGTTCCATGTCCACACTGATGCATCTATTGAAGGCTTAGGCATAGTTCTATGCTAGAAGGGCTCCTCAAAGCTGGATCAGCCCATCTATTACGCAAGCTGAAAAGTCACTGATAGGGAACGGAACTACACAGTGACAGAGCTTGAGTGCTTGGCAATGGTGTTTGCCCTAGAGAAGTTCCGCCACTATCTGCTGTCTACCCACTTTAAATTTTATGTGGATCATGAAGCCCTATCCTTCCTGATGAACAAAGCAGACGTGAAAGGACGAATGATGAGATGGCTCCTTCTATTTCAGGAGTTCGACTTTGAGGTAATTACCAAACCTGGTCATTTCCATGTTCTGGCTAATCATCTGTCGCGTATCCCACAAATTGCAGACGAGGAGCAGGATAATCCAGACCTCCCTGATGCTTCCCTATTCATGGTAGAAACTATAACCCCCTGGTATGCAGACATTGCCAATATGCTGGCAACCCAACAGTACCCTCCTGGCCTTTCTAGTCGGGAAAGGAAGAAGCTTATGCTGGAATCAGCCCCCTACACCCTGTTAGGCGGTGCACTGTACAAGAAAGGCAAGGATGAAGTGCTCGGAAGATGTGTTTCTAGTCGGGATAGGTTGCAGGAAGGCTCTGCTAGCACGACACTGGTGGCCGACCATCCACAAGGATGCTTATGATTACTGCAAGCGATGTGATGCTTGTCAAAGAATAGGGAAACCCACCAAAACAAGTGCCATGCCACTGCAACCTATCCTTCCTTTGAAGCCGTTTGAGAAGTGGGGCATCGACTTCGTAGGCCCAATCGATCCTCCTACCAGAAGGAAACAGAACAGATACATCCTGGTATGTACGGATTATGTCACAAAGTGGTGTGAAGCTAAAGCCCTAAAGCGGGACGATGGTAACAACGTGGCCCTGTTCATGTACGAGAATATCATCACCCATTTTGGCAGTCCCTTAGAGCTGGTAAGTGATAGAGGCACTTATTTCATTAATAAAGTCATGGAAGAGTTGACAGAGTTGTATAAGATCCGCCATTGCAAGTCCACTCCTTACTATCCCAGAGCCAACGACCAAATAGAAGTTACGAACCGCATCCTCTGCTCGATTCTGACAAGAACAGTTGCTGCACATCATCTTGACTGGGATGATCGACTTACAGAGGCCCTCTGGCCATACAGAACCTCCCATAAAGCAGCAACAGGACAGACACCCTTTCAGCTGGTGTATGGTATAGAAGCTGTTTTCCCTGTTGAACTGGAATTACCCTCTTTGCGAGTGGCTATCAAAGAGCGTTTGGGGGACAATGATTCACTGCAACGTCGTATCTTGCACCTGGAATGTTTTGGACGAAACTCGCAGAATGGCTCTACAGTGCATGGAAGCCACGCAAGCTCGACGCAAGGCTTACCATGACAGCTTCATCAAGCACAAGGAGTTCAAAGAAGGTGATTTGGTCCTCGCCTATGATTCACGATTTGGCAAGTTTCCTGGCAAGCTCCAACAACAGTGGATGGGCCCATATAAGGTACTTGCTGTCAACCCTAATGGCTCTGTCCAAGTGCAGACCATTGATGCCTCTGATGATCCCTTCCTGATCAATGGATATCGCCTGAAGAAGTACTTCCCTCCTTGGGGATCTTGACAATCATGGTCACCTGATCCTTTCCCCTGTTGGCATGGCACTGTACCTCTTATGATGCTACTTCTGATAGCCGTTCTTCAGCCACTTCTGATGAGGTGGACCCAACCCTCTGTCCCCTCAACCCCATCTTCCAGCCCTGATCTCTTATCCTCTATTTTCCCCCAGCGGCAGTGGCGAGGTGGGTTCTGACAAGTGGTATTCCTACCATTTCCTTGCTTAATTCGAAAGAAAAAAAAAGAAAAAAAATATACATATCGGTCATGGAAAAAAAGGACTTCGGTCTCTGTCATGCCGAGCTATTCTTCGAGAAAAGGTAGAAACACCCTCGGGAGTAGGAGAAAAAGAAAAGAAAAAAACAAAGAAAACAAGAAAAGAAAAAAACTGTTATGGGAGAAAAGGAAGCAATTCCCTATCATAGCAGGCCTCGTTCTAAGAAAAGGTGTTTAACACCCTTGGGCGGGAAGCTGGCTGTGGAAAAGGTGGCAATACCCAGCAATCCATAAAGTGGATTCATCAATTGATATCCCGAGGATCCAGTTCCAAAGCTGCCTCTCTTGGTACGTTGTGTCCTGGGTCTCTTTGCAAAGTGTCTAACTGTCCTCTAGCAGACGCCATGTTCCTATCTAACCCCACGTTTGATTTGATGGCTGCCTCCCTGGGTACGCCTCTTCAACAACTAACAACGCGATCTTCATCGACAAACAATCGAGTGATGCGAGCTTTCATCCTAACCGGATGGGGAAGTGAGTATGGTTGCCCTCTGTATCTATCAACAGAGAGTGAGATAGAGGGTGGGGCGAGTGACCTGTCTTTTCCCTTCAAATCAAATGAGAGGTGAGAAGTGTGAATGAAGTGTTGCACGTACGGGACGGGTCTCTCAATGCACAAAGCACGATCTGTTTTTGTGCACTGCACCATAAGGTTCCCTGGCCTTCCTTCTCACACCATATGCCAGCACAGGGCGGGATGCACAGTTGCACCATCAAATGCGCACAAGGCATACCACCTTTGCACAAGTGATAGCGAGGATTACATCAATGGGTTTCAGGACATGGTTGCCCTATGTATCTATCAACAGAGCATGAGACAGAGGGTGGGCTGAGTATGACTGGAGTTTCTTCAATCAATTATCGAGAGGTGAGGATTGAGGGACGTTACGACCTTTGGAGTCAGGTATATTCATGTTTCCCTATGCACCCACAGGATGGGTCTCTGCCGTCATCACAGGACACGTCACCCTGTCTGTACACTGCATTGTAAGGCTCCCTTGCCTTCCTCCTTGCACTTATGCCAGTCGGGTTGGATGCACTAATGCACCATCAACTGTGTACCCTGGCATACTCCCTCTGCACCATCCCCCTTGTCGATTTCTAAACCGGGTGTGAGATATGGATTTCAATCATTATTCCTCGAGTGATATTCGTCATGGGGCGAGTGACAGTCCTTTCATTCCATATGAGTGATTGTGAGTTGAGTGCAACATTCCTCATCATCGATGAATTTCCTATGATTCCTTCCACCAGCTACCTCCCGGGGTGCGGTTGCGTGGTCTCTGCCATGAAGGCCGTGTGCTGGAGTAAACATTGGTACCTCCTGCAGCCGACAACAATACCGAACGTGCCATCGACAATCAACCTTGATTCTCTACCATATGGGCCAAGTTTTTCTAACCCTACACCTTCTGTTTCTCAGTGACGTTCATGTTTTAAGTGTGGGGACATTAGCGGATGGTCTGTTATGTGGTCCTAGGTCCCTGTTGCTCGGTTAACCCTACCCATTAAGGTTTTAAGTGTGGGGACGCGTCCCTGCGCATCTACATTGCATACCCCTCTGCATATGCCTCAACCTGTTAATACCTCTCTGCCATGACTTGCTTTTACCCTGATGGGGTCCCTTCCCATCCACCCGTCCATTTTTCACCCATCCTCGGGGCTGTTCCCTTGCAGTTTTCCTTCATTCCCTGATTTTGCGGTCCTACCATGTGAACGTACCCTACGTTCACCAAAATCCACATCCAACCTTATAGCCATGTTCCTCCCTTTGAACTGACTATTTTTCCTTTTTACCTACCCTGTTCCGGTGCATGGTTTTCATGTTATTAATTTTCAAGCATTTTGCGTACATTAACCGGTTTTCCATGTGAACGCGCCTTGCTTGTTTCGGAACCGTGATCTGACATCATAGCCCTGCCACCCACTTTTCCCCTGATATTTTTCCTTTTCACTCCATGTCATTTTGATGCACGGTTTGTCCAATATTAATTTTGCGGTTTTTCAAGACTTTTTCGTGCGTCTTTTTGACATTTTTCCATGCGAACCTGCCCTGTTTACGTCGGAATTCCAATTTGATTTGACAGCCGTGTCCATCACGCCTTCCCCCACCTTTTTCCTTTTTTCTCCACCCTCTTTCGACTTCTGGATTTTTTATTATTAATTTTTCAATGTGTTTTTTAGTGTATTTTTGGTGTTTTTCGCATGTGACTCCTCCTACTTCCGCCGGAACTGCGTTTTGACATGACAACCATGTGTCACCCCTTTCTTTGAACATTTTTCCTTTTTACTGCATGTCATTCCGGCAAGCAGTTCGTCCAATATTAATTTCTGATTCTATTTTTGGGTCTGTTTTTTGGGTTTTTCCCATGTGAACGCGTCTTATCTCAGTCTGAACCATGTTTTGATGTTATAGGATTGTCGGGCACGTTCTTTTGCACATTTTTCCTTCTTCTTGCACCTTGTTCCGATGCACGGATCTTCCGATATTATTTTTTAATTGCGTTTTTAGACCCGTTTTCTGTTTTTTGCATGTGAACGCCTTGTCTTTCCCCCAAAACCCCCGTTGCACATTTCCTTGGTCTTCCCCCTGCCGTCCTGCCCAGTTTTTGTTTTTACGACATTTCGTATTGATGACCGGATTGGGAGATATTCATTTTTCTTTCTTTTTCCATGTTTCGCGCGACTCGTCCCGCGCGTGAACACGCCCGTTTTCAATTTCACACGTCTCCACGCACCCCTGTCGCATCCGCATGCCCCGTACTGACATCCTGGCGCTATTTTTATCCCGTCACGGCAAATTTTTTTACCCTGCCCCGCGCACGCGCACGGGACGGGGGCACGCCTTTCTTTTATGATGGGTACCCCTTGGCACCCCCACCCACACCCCACGGGCACCCTTCCCTCCCCATGTACACCCTTTTCCCCCCTACCCCTACCCTTCCCCCATGGGCACCCCGCCCATTCCCTTCCCTCCCATGGGCACCCTTTTCCCACCCCACCCACCCCCCGGGCACCTTCCCCTATCCCACCCCCACCTTTCTCTCTCCCCGACCCCTTCCCCCCCCAACTACCTCTCTCCATCTCCCTCTCCATGCGTTCCTCCATCTCTACCTCCATCTCCCTCTCCTGCACGCTCCCTCCTCTCCATCTCCACCTTCCCTTCCCTCCTCTCCTTTCCCTCTTTTTGCCCTTCTTCTCCCTCCCTCCTTCACGTCGGCGCCCCCGCCCTGGACATACGCCCTGCCCCTCTCCTCGTGGGCCTCCTCCACGGCACCCTGCCCTTCTCCTCCTTCTCTCCTCCATGCCCTGCCTACCACCCCCTCCCTCACGCCGCCATTTGCCCCCTCCCCCTTCGCCTTTGAAGTGCGCCCTGTGGCCATGTCCGCCTCTGACGCCGTCGCCCTCCTTATTGGCCGCCGTGCCGCCCTGGACGCCGCCCCGTGGGCGTCCCCACCACGGCGCCCTGCCCCGCCCTGTTCGCCGCCTGTTCGTGGCGCCCCACGTCGTGCAGCGCCCTCCCTGTCCCGCTGACGGCCGTTGACACCGCCCCTCTGGCCCTGTCCACTGCTCTATCCGCTGCCGACGACGCCACACGCCTGCCCTGTCTCGCCTCTGGCACGCCGTGACGCCGCGTGCCTGTCAAGCACCCTGTCCGCCCACTGTCGAATCACACCACGTGCCCTTGCCTGTCCTCCCCTCCACGTGTCCTTCCCACCACCCCCCTGCAAGCCCCCCTTCCCCCCCACAGTCACACAACACACACCACCCCCCTGCAATTCCCCCTTCCCCCCCACAGTCACACAACACACACCATCCCCCTCCAAGCCCCCATTCACCCCACCCAAGCCCCAATCCCACCCCACCAACCCCACAACCCACCTTACCCCTTCTTAAGCCCCCCGTCCCACCCGCAGACCCGCAGAAATCTCCTCACATAAGCCCCTGTTCCCCCCGCAGAAACCCACCAGCAGAAACCCCCCATAAGCCCCCGTTTCACCCGCCGAAACCAGCAAAACCAGCAGAAATTCATGAACCACGTAGAACCCCGTAGGCACCTCTTCTCAGCCCCTTGACACACGAACGTGTGGTTGTGTTCGTGATTGTTCGTGTTCGTGTTGTGCGCGAGTCCGTTCGCGAATGTTCACGCGCGAGATGCGCGTTAGCTAGTCCGTGAGGTGGTGTGCAGCCGGCTGTTCACACGCAGCTGACACGCAGTCCATTCCTGGGTATATTTTCGGATTTTTAATTCCAAAACCCGAAAACCTTCAAAATACATTGAAAATTTACCAAAAAATCATTAAAAAACACTTACAATTCAAAAAAAAAAAACAAAAAAATCTCAAAAAATCCCCAATATTTTTACAATAGATTGCGCTATTTTTCTAAACTGAAAAATTCAGGAAATAAAATTCAGACCACTTTAAAATTAAATATTCTTTTAAAAATACCCAAAATATGATTTTTTAAAATTAAAAATGGTAAAATTTCCAATTTAATTGCAAAAAAATTCCTAAAAATTCCATTCACATTTTTACTTATTTTTGGAATATTTTCTACGCTGAAAATGATGTGTCATTTTATTCCATGATTATTTTATGGTAAAAATACTTCATTAAATGCCAAATTCATGAAAAATTCTCTTTAATTCAAAACACAAATTGAAAATTCTAAAAAAATCTAGATACCTTGGTTCTTTTTGGATTGCTGACCTACATTTTGGGATTGAGAAGTGCGCATTCATTGCATACACATACACCCACTACCAGGTATTTTTCCTTTTATATTTTTTATTTTTTTCGCTACCCCAAAATCCACGTTTAATTTTTAACATGAACCCTAAACACCACCATGGCACGCCCGCTTGTGCCAAACACACCTTTTTCTAATTAAAATCAACCCGTCGTTCACTTAGCACGCGCTAAGTGCGCTTAAGAGATACTTTAATATTTTTAATTAAAATGAACCAGTCGTCACAAAAGCACGCATTGCAAAAAAGCGCTCCACATCACCTTAATTTTTAATAAATGAATTTTCATTTAGAGACCCAGTCTGGGTATCGAAGTCCGGGATTCGGATTAATGCACCGCTCTAATCTAATAATTGGTAATTAAAATTTTAAGAAGGAACCGCCGTTTTCTTGATAAGGTTTATCACTTAATTAAAAATTCACCCGTTTCTTAATAATTTATTAAAATGAACATTTCATTAAATTAATCCCCCCTCACTGCACTTATTTCCCCTTTTTAATGAACTCGTTTCGTGGGATGGGTATGTGAGGTCTTCAGAGTTGTCTCCATGGTCAAACCTGATTATCAAAGTTGTGGTCTTGATATGTGTGGATTGTTGTTATGTTTTGGTTCAGTTTCTGTGATACGATTAAGGGTACGATGTGTGGTTTTTTTTCTTTATTGCTTGATACGGGGATTTGGGTGTTTGCATGTTGCATAGCATGAAGCTTTCGGTCGCATATGTGTAGAGGTCATGTCCAATTTTTTCTAGGCTGTGGTTTGCTTGGGGATAGTTGGTCGAGTCACGTTTTACTGTTTTGGTTGATATCTTATCCTTGGTTTTTGTCTGTTGCTTTGCAGGCATTCTCTTTGATTGTTTGTGTTTGTGGTGTGTGTGTGTAACCATCTGAATGGCGCCCTCTCGTACTCCTCCCCCGATTCAGTATGTTCCTTTGGCTGTCCATGATTATTCTTTGTTACTGGATTCAGACGTTGTTGCTAAAGCGGGCTTGTCCAAGTTCGTCAACCTTTCTTTTCCACTGGTTCCAGATGATCCTTCCCTTTGTGACGAGTTTTTAACCTCTTACAGTAAGAGGTCTGGTCCAGTCCGTGGCACTACTGTTCTTCTGACATCAAAGAATCTAGGCAAGGCTCTTGGTCTGCCATATCGTGGGGAGTCTGTCCCTGCTGCCAGACAGTTGTTTACCAATGATGATATTTTGAAGCTGTTGCAGAAGCAGACTCAAGATGTTCTTGATCCAAATAAGGTCATTATCACGTCAGGAGTGGGTGTTTCCATGATTTTCAATTCCTTATGGAAACAAATATGCCAATTCCTTTAGGACAGGTTCATACCTGTAAAATTCCCATCTCATTATCTTTCCAAGGAGTTGTTTACAGCTTCACGAATTATTTTGAAAGGCATCATCATTGATTGGATACCTACCTCCTCTCCAAGATGGATCACCATTTTATCCGAGCTACTCGAGGAAATGTGACTAATGTTACATTTGGATCCTTCCTCTATGTCTTCTTTTACATGCTGCCCCTGCAAAGGAAGTTCCTTTACCTCCAGTTGATCCTCTTAAAGTTCCTCCTCCGCCTCATAATGAAGATGATGAAGTGATAATTGAGGATGATGATTCTCCTCCTCCCCTGGTCATTCAGAGAAAACGCCTCAAGAGGGTGGCTGATTCAGTGCCTATTCCTCCAGTTCCAGTGACAATTCCTGCCCAGACTTGTAGCAACTTGCTTGCATTCCTTCAGATGCCAAATCTTTTCAGAGCCCATAGAGATGGGATGCTCGATCTTACTATTCCTTCTGTTCACCGCCTGGTAACAGGAGATGCTATTCCATTCCTGTGCAAGGATATCCAGAGTTCTATTGAACTTTCGATAATTGCCTGTATCCAGCAATTATATTTTTCATTTTATGATGAAGTTCAGTAGTCTAAGGAGGAACTGAATAAGACCACTACTGAGTTAGCCTCTGCTCAGGAGAAATTCTCTGATCTTTGTACGCAAATGGAGCAGCAGACTAAGCTCGTGGATACTCAGAAAGCTGAAATCTCTAAGTTGAAAGCTGAGTTGGCAGAAGCTAGGTCTCAAGTGGTTGCTGTAACAGAGGAGAGGGATAAGTTACAGAAGGAGAGTCAAGAGATGAAGGAGGGGATAGCTGCCCAAGCAGAGAAGTTGAAATCCACCACAGCTATTTTAGACCAGAGCAATGCTCAAATCCAACAACTCAAAGATCAGCTGGCTCAGTCTCAGTCTAATACACAGAGTCCTGTGCAGCCAGTTTCTCTTTTATCCCCTGCAGACTTGGCAGCTCTTCAAAGACAGGCTACCTTATGTCCCTTATTTCAGGCCAAGGTGGAAAGATTGCAATCTCGCATGGATTTGTTATGGTCTTCTTTTGAGAAATATCAAGAATATGTTCCACTAGATCATTCCTTTTTTGTCCATTATCAACAACAGAAGTTGGCCTTCTATATCAAGCTTTCCACGATGGATTTACCTATTCCAGAGGATGGATGGAGTTAGGCCTGGTCATCAGATTTGCTGATAGAAGTCGTGAGGATGGTTTTTGAAGACTCTGTCACTCCAGATACGATGCTTCTGTCCTATATGTATTTGAGGGGTGATTTACTGATTCCGAGGATTGATGAGATATTCCAGGGATATTCTTCAAAGGTGGCTGAGTGTCCTGAGTTTTCATGGCACACTATGGTTGATTCTGTCATTTTGAATCACCATCAGGTCAAAGCTTTAGCTCATGCCCAGAACACTAACCAACTGAGGGTGGATCTTTTAGCCTATCTTTCCAACCAACCTCCATTTGATACTTCTTTCTTTGAAGCCTATCATCGTAGATCAGCTTTAGGTCCATCCTTACCATGTCTAACTCATTATCAACAAATGGCTCATAGGTATGATGCTTATATTTCCCTTTTTCAATCTAGCCCAAAAGTCATTTTACCCCTTCTTTTCCAACCTCAAGGATCTCCTCAAATTCCTATATTTACCCATTGTTCTTTTATTGAAGATAGAGTTTTTCTACCTCCTGATCCTTGTCATTCCCTATCCCTTGATATTCTATCAACTTTTCCTGCTTATCTTTTAACGCCTTTCTTAACAGAATCTCCTCAATTTTCAGCCAATCCATCTTTAATCCATTCTTCCTTTTATGATTTTGCCTATCCATCACTTCATCCTCTTTCATTAGTCCCCCTTCCGTCTCCTAACACTTCTATTCCTAATCCTCCTCAGTTGGTTAGTGGGTATCCCAGGATTTGATCAGAAGATTCTTCGAAGACGAGGCTGGAGTTCAAATGATTCCCTTACTAGACCTCAAATCAATTGGCCATTGATCCCAGGAGAATGGATAAGTGCTAGTCAGGCTTATCAGAATTATCTGCATTTTGCTCAGCAGTATTCTCAGTCTGCATATCCTTCTGTGCGCTTAACTGCTCATTTTACTTGGTACCTGGCGTATATGCATAGGCATTCTCATAATGATTCAAAGCCTGTTCCAAAGTTGTGCATGAATGTCAATGTGAGCATTAATTCCCAGCAACTGGATGTATTGTACTTTCATGCCCTCTGTTTGCCTAGCAGATACCTTGTCTTGTTGGAAAGGATGTGCTGCCTTCAGTTTTTTCAGAATCCTCCCAAGACATTTGTAGATGAATCCTTGTCTATGGATCGTTTTCGAAATCACCAATCTTTCAAGAGGGATCATCTTCATTGATACCTTTTCCATGTATGGTGGATGATTTTTAATGATAAATCTCTCTTTTTGGAGGAGTCATTCAGATGGTTGTGTTGTGTGTAGTGTTTGTGTTGTGGGTTAATTTATGTGATAAGATCGTGGTGGTTGCCTACTCGATTTGCTTTCATGCGAGTTACATTTTTGGAGAATTGTGGAGATGGTGTTGCTGGTCGGATAGTTGAAGATGCTGATGCAGAAGAAGAAGAAACCTCTTATATCCTTCACAAGTTTGTTGTGATTTCCAGTTTGATAAGAAGTGTTAATGTATAAAGGATTTTCCTTTCGTTGTATTCTGTATATCAGATACAGGTTATAAGTTGGGGTCATGGTTGGATGGACTGTTTTTGAAAATGTATTGAAGATCAAAGTTGAGCTTTTGAATGAACTTGTATTCCTTTTTTCCTGGTTCGCGAGGACGCTTCCTTATTAAGTGTGGGGATATATGTTGACTGTTGAAATGACCTGTTTTTTGGCTGATTTTTGTTATTTTTGAGAGCTGAATGGTTGATTTTATGAGATGATTGATTGGTTTGGAAGTGGCTTGAGAGTGTTTTGGATAGGTTGGAATAGTTTTATTAAGCTCATGATGTTTATTAGTAGAGATGTGAAGTTTTGATTGGTCCTGATTGGTTCTGTTGAGCTTCTGTTTTGTTCTGTTTTCTCTCTGTAAGGAGAGATGGAGTATTGATTGATAGGGTTTGAGATTGTTTGGAAGATTATTGAGTAATTTTTTATAGTTTGGAATGGTTTTGGTATAAGTTATGTGGTTCTGATGCTTTCTGTTGACCTTCTGTAACTCTCCGATGAGCTTCTGATGCGCTTCTGTAGACCTTCTGTATGCTTCTGTATGTGTTCTGATGGATGAGAGTGTAGCTTGGGAAAGTTTTCTAGCCTTGGAAATAGGTGAATACAAGTGCAAAAGAGCTAAAAGAAGTGAAAGAAGTAGCTGTTGAAGACTCAAGTAAAGACTGGAGTGAAGTGACAGTGGTGAGCTACGAAAGGACACTATAGTGGCTCTGGTGCCTCTTCATATTAGACATACCTCTTGGGAGGGGTATCCACGACCTAAGAAGGATTATTGAGAGTGATTATGAGAGATTGTAGAGAGGATATGATGTATTATTGATGGAGAGAGAGAGAGAGAGAGAGTTAGAGATAGCCAAATCTATCAAAACAGAGTGATTGTATATGAGAGATTGAGAGAGAAGACTATGAAGATATTGAAGATGAATACTATGTGATGTATTTCCATTCAAAGATGGTGTATTCCTTTGCTTTCTTTGTTATATTGATGGATTTTGTGAAGATATTGAAGAATATGGTTGATTCTATCAAATCTGTGGGAGATCTACATGATGCTGCATGAAGATTTGTTGTGCCTGGTGTTCTTTTCTTCATTGTGATCATATAAAACCTAATAAAAAATCTTTTTGATGTTACAAGATAGATTTTCTTGCAAGAGAATTCCCTTTTCCTTGGTGTTCCTCTTGGGGCTCCAATTCTACTCTACTCCACTCCACTCCACTCCACTCCACTCCACTCCACTCCATATGAGGGAGTACCTCTTGAGCTCCCTCACCCATGGTGTTGGCGTTGTGTTGCAGCGCGTTGATAGCTCCACCATCTCCCATAATCAAATCAGAATTTTTCTTCTTCACTCCACCCTTCTCATCAACACAAGTCTTTTTCAAACAAGGGGTCGGCTTCTTTGCCATAACATGCACTGCACCCTTCTCCTTCCCACTATCCATACTCTTCTCTACCATCTCCTTAGTTTTGGCATCCGATGCAATGCCACACTGCTTCAACCCTTTTTGCATAATTTTCATTAAACCCACAAACTGGGCTTTCATCGCCCGCATCCTCTCTTTGCTCTCCTTATCCTCATCCTCACTCCCATCATCATTGCCATCTTCAGCTTTGGAGCTCGAACTCGGCTCTTTATACTTTGAGGGCACGGGCCGCCGCAGCGGTGCATCAACACGATTGATCTTTTTCATCTCGGCATCATTTTTCTTCTTCTACACCCCTTTCTCTTCAACTCCACTTCCCCTACTCCCCTTCACAACCTCTACTTCTTTCTTTACCCCTAGCATTCCCCCCGTAGCAACAGACGCATCGAAATCTAAAGCAATTTTTCTTTTCCACTCACTTTCAACCTCCAGCGCATCCCAGTCTCCCTTCCTCATCATCTTCTCTCTCCACACCTCAATCTCCTCATTCACATCCTTCAACTTCATCTTCACCTCATCCTGCCTCTCTTCAATCACCCTCATCTTCTTTTCCAGCTCAAAAAAAATCTGGGATGGGGCATTTGCCCCGTTTCCACTTCCATACCTTAGCTTTTCCATCAAACCTCGCAGGTCATACTCTAGATTATAAAAATCATCAAGAAGGATTCTTTTTTTATAATCAATATACTCCACAATATCAATTCTTGACTTTGGCAAGGCACTCTTCGGAGCTTTCTCAACACGCCTCAGCCCAGGCTCCCCAACACGGGGGTTTGCACATGCCACCCGTGAAGGCGGCTCTAATACCAAGTGTGATGGTCCAACCCTCAGAGACCCGCTCGGGACCCCCTGGGAACCCTGTTGATGGACCTAAAAAAGGGCCGGCACTGGCTCATGCACTAGCCGGGCCTCGTCACTACGCACAAGACAACCCCTCAGCCTCGCGGCCAGGAGCGTCTATCAAAATCTCTGCCTTCCTAAACATTGCGTTTGTAATACGTTGTAGTCCAACTGATCCTAACCCGATATTACTCCTCAGAGGGAGTCCCTTACACATAGCCAAAAGGCTCGAATCACATACACATGGGGTTCCTCCTACGGTTGAATGTCGTCAACCCTCTGCGACTCTCCTACACCTTGGGGATTGGCCCCTCGATGCGTCGCTCAATATATAAACATTTCGCACAAAATCCACTCAAGGTACCATTTAATCGTATACAGGAATGTACCATTGTCCTTACTTCTCTTTTCCCTAGACCCCACGACTAGCTTATGGCTTAGGGTGTCCTGTCTCTCACTCAACGTGGGTCAATGTCCTAATAAAAACAATTGCTGTGCATCCAGGATTTCTGATACCTTTAAATATTTCCATGATTTATGCATATTGTGGATGCCAAGTGCTCAAACAATTATAAAATCGATATTGTGCACATGTGGAAAACATCCTTTCAATGATTTTCAACTACCGTTCTTATGCGGTGTTGCACGAACCTAGCACCAAGGGAACCCTCGTGCTACTAGGCTCTTATTTTATAATTATTATCCGTCCTAAATGCTATGCATAGAAATCAGCAACTTTTCCATCATCTCACACGGCATTTAGACATATTTCAACTACCCTACCCTCCCTCGTTTAAATATTGTATCGTTGCATAGATTTATAGGGCATTTTGCCATCATTTTATGTGTAGAAAGTGGGAAAAACACACTAGAACAAGAAGGTGAGGTTGAACTGAGGCAAATCCTCATGCTTCAGTCCCCACAAGCATTCACAAACATTGCTCTTAATTTTCATTAATTTTCTGCACCCAAAATGCATTTTTCTCCTATTTTTAGTGATTTTTCTCCATTTTCCTTGTATTTTCCCTTATTTTCTGCATTATTTAATTATTGAAAATTCAAAATAGATTATGGGCTGTGGCCCTTAGTTCCTTCTTGCAGCAAAAATGAAAGTTTAGTTGGTGTTTCTATTCACTTTTCCATTTTTATGCCCAAAAACATCATTTTTCCCTTGATTTTCCATGTTTTACGTGTTTTAGTGTATTATTTTGAACTATAAGATGCATATTTTTCTGATTTTCCGATTATGACCAGCAAGAACTCATGGAAAACAGCGACATAAACAATTTTTAGCCCACATGAACACATTTCATCAATCAAAAGCCATAAAATCTCAAATTTCCTTTGAAAAATTTGAATTATCGCTTATTTGCGTGTTTCGGGTTTCATGTCCATGGCTGCAAATGTGAAAATCAGCAGCACTTCATGTCCAGAACAATCACAAATCACCATTTCCAGCCCGTGGAGCAATCCGATCCATGCCGGACAAGCCTCCATCATTCTTTCTTCTTCCTTCTTCTTCCCACATGAACTTGCCTTTAGAAGAGAGAGAGGGAGGAGAGAGAAAGACTGAAATCAGAGATCTACAAAGAGAGCATCATTTGACGGGTGAAGGGCGGCGAAATGATTGGCATCCAGGAGGGAATGAGGGGCAGTGATCAATTGGCATGGTTATTCACAGGCAGGAGGGAGCCTCCATCAACATCAAGCACAAATTTCAGCGCCTCCTGTCCACGCCTTCTCTCCACGTTTTTTTCCATCTCCTACATCAAACTTTCATGCTACATTTAAAATTGGGCTCCCAAGGGTCACTTGCCCATTTTGGCCAAATTTTGTCCACCTCTTCGAATCTTGACCGGTTTCTTGGCCATTTCCCCATCCGGACTCGGAATCGAGCTCTGAAAAATCCTGGGCGTCCGGCTTAGCATCCTGCATTGGCCAGTAGCTCGTGTCAACCCGCACAACTGTCTGAAAAATTATGAAAAATCAACAAGTGTCGCTCGGGCACCTTTAAAGCACTTTGACGCTTAAAATCGTCCTAGATTGAGCCGCCGCCTTTGACGGTGAATATTTTTCCCTTGATATTCATAATTTTTAGCTATTTTTAAGCACTTCCCGTCACCTAAATTCCGCTCTCATTGGCGACCACGGGATAGGGCGACTCAGCCCGTCGAATCCACGAACATATCTGCACATAAACAACCAAAGAAGCATCAAACTCATACAAAACAAATATATAATAAAACTCAGCACAATGCTCCCCCTACCCCTGGACAGAACCAAGGCATGACATCCACAAGGAGTAGGCCTAACATCATCTAATAGAAGATCCGAAGTGAGTCACTAACCAGCTGCTCCAACACAGCCAAACTAAAAAAAACCTATCAAAGAGGTTGCCCTAAGTGGTAGTCTGCACTACTTACCAACTAAAGACAACACAACTAGGAGCTCCTACAAGGCGAGGACTCCTATAGCCTGATCAAAGAGTATTTTCTTTCAGTACATGTCTTCTTTTAGGGTTTATATTGGATGAACATACTTGGGCATGTAAAAAGGAGGGAGCTGAGCGTAGTGACCCAAGGAGAACAGGGCATCGGTCTCAGGACCTGTCTCGGCACCCAAGAACCTACCAAGCCCTCGCAAGGCGACACTTAATCCTTTTCTAACGCTCACTTTTATTTTCGCTCCAACCTTCCTTGTTTTGTCATTTGTTCCAGCAAGAAGCCACCCCTAGGAAGACAAGGTATCGGCCCCGGGTCTGATTCGTCCCCAGGAACCTACCAGGCCTTCGCAAGGCAATGATCAACTGCTTATACATTTCTATTCCTTTTCTTTTCTTTGATAGGGGTTAGAACCCCTTTTTACACACCTTCGTATTTATATTCATCTTTTAGGATGTACAGAATTTCTTGGCATCATCATTATTAGCTTCTGGCAGGCTTCTCTAACTGCCTTACTACTAACAAGAACTCCCAGAACGGCTGCCTAGCAGGCTAGCAGGACAAGGCCACTAGGACTTCCTTCTAAAACAGGTCTTTCAATGTCTAACAATGTCTTTGCAGGAGGCAATGACTACTCCGACCTCCCTCAAACATACTCAACCTAAACCTGGGACTTCATGCCTTGGTTGTCAGTCCCCAACAAAAATGTGTCCCCTCGACAAGTACAAATACACATATAACAGGAAAGAAAGGTACTCATAAAGGAGAGATATCACCTGGATTGGCCACAAGAAGCTTCCATCGCAGCAAAGGCTCCTCCAGACTCCACCAAATTCTACGAAACACGAAACCTATCCAGCACAATACTTAAAACAAAAACCACCATTAAATGCACCCGCACTAGACAGGGAAATGGCCCTCTTGGCCTAATGAAATGAAACACTTCACTGCAAAACTGAATTGGCCCTCTTGGCCTAATGAAATCAAACAATACTACGCATAACATCCACCTGGAAACAACCATGATAGACATCAAAGCATACCATTCCCAAGGGAACAGGGCTTGTAGCCCTAAACTAGGTGCATTAAATTATAACCTATCCCTCCTGCGTATATTGCAAGAGGTATTCGCATCACATGTCGTCTAATCAGTCTATGGGTCCAAGATAATAAAGGCAGATGAGTCTCGCTTACCCTCTGCATCACCCAAATCAACCATCGTTTGCCAAAGAGGGCATGTGCAGAAAGCATACCCCACAACCGACCAGGTCCTGTCTCACCATCAATAGATATATCGGGACAAGGGCCACAATTAAAGATTAGGTCTTCTTCATATGTAAAATTAGCCAAAGAATCGGCAAACTGATTCCAATTCCGTGGAATTAGCTGGAAAGACACTCTATCAAATCCGTCTAGCAGGGCTATGGCAGTATGATGGTACATGCAAAGGATGGGGTTTCGCACCATGTACGTCCCATTGAGTTGATTTAAAACCAACTGAGAGTCTCCTTTCACCAACAACTAGCGGATACCACCCTTCTTTGCAATATTCAAACCCATAATCAGGGCTTTGTATTCTGCCATATTATTGGTAAAATTCACCCCGAGATAAGCAGCTAACTTCATGACAATGCGTCATCGGGGGTCTCGGATGACAAGTCCTACACTTCCTTTTTTGCATGCACCCCTGGACGCCCCATCAAAGTACAAGGTGTACGTCCATAAAGGGTTTACATATCCCGCCATCTAGAACTCTACTCGTAATTATGGTAATCAAAATTCAGCATATTCAATGGGTGGACTGTAGGCTCCATCCCTCCATCGTCATTGAATTCAACAGGGATGCTCGTCAAAATTTGTAGGCAGTGATGGCAGAAGACCTTGATCTCCCAAATAAATGTCCCGCCTTCTTGCTCAATCACCTTGTATCCTTTGCTCCACCAAATGAGCTTTCCCTGATGATACCTCTCTTCCAAATATGGGTGTTCTAAATAAGGGATCAGATGACCCATCAACCTCTATCACGATTTCCTTGCAGATGTTTGATCGATCTCTCCTAGACCTGCAAGGCAGTCATAGCATTAGTGCAATCAGAAATAATAAGGTTTAATCTTATTAAGATTAACCTTATTTTTAAATTCTATCCCCTCAAGGTCAGCTAACAAGACTGTGGATTTATTCTTTCCTATTCTAACGATCCTATAGGGCCCATCCCATTTGGGCTCTAGCTTGCCTGGAAATAATTCACGTCGTGCATCATAATACAGAACAAGCTGTCTTTTCTTGAAGGTGTATTTCTTGGCTTTGAGGTCGTGTAGCTGCTTCATTCGACGCTTCGCCACTTCTTGGTGCAATAAGCTCTGTAGCTTAAGCTCATCTAAATGTGCCAGTGTCGTCAAGCGCTCAAAAAGTGCGTCTTCATCGCTCAAAGAATGATTGATGGCAAACCAAATAGTCGGCAGCTCAATTTCTAAAGGCAAGACACACTCCTCCCCATATACTAACTTGAACGGGGTATGGCCAGTGGCTCGTTTGAAGGTCGTATTATAAGCCCACACTGCCACGTATAACTTTTTATCCCAATCTTGTTTCTTTTCCGACACAATTTTGGACAGGATGCCCACAAGCTGCTTGTTGGTACTTTCAACTTGCCCATTGGCTTGCGGATTATATGGGGTTGTCTTGTTATGCTTGATTTGGCACATCTCTGTCAAACCTTTAATCACCTTATTCAGGAAATGGGTTCCGCGGTCCGACACTAATTCTTTCGGCGGACCAAACTGGCATATTATCTGCTCTAAAAGGAAACTAGCAGTTTCTTTAGCATCATCTTTCCTTGTTGCACGTGCTTCTGACCACTTTGTGAAGTAGTCAGTTGCTACAATGATGTACCTCTTTTGTGTAGTCGACGACGGAGTAATAGGACCCACAAAATCTATTCCCCACTTCTCAAATGGAAGTATCGCCATAATAGGGGTGAGTGGTCGTTTCCTATTCTCTCGACTATCATGTCGTTGGCAAATATCGCATCTCTTAACATACGCAAACGCATCCTGGAAGATGGCAGGCCACCAATAACCTGCTCTTAAAGCCTTTTGTGCTGTAAGCCGTCCAGCAAAATGGCCACCTCAAGCAGAATCATGGCACTCTTCCAAAATGAATGGCACCTCGTCAGGCATCACACATCGGCGATAGATGTCATCAACCCCTTGCCGATATAATGTACCTGCGATCAAGGTAAACTTTAATGCTTGCTGCTTAATTTTCCTTCTCTCAGTTTTAGATAATTCGGATCTCGCCTCTCCCGTTGATAAATAATGCATTATTGCAGCATACCAGGAGAGAATAAATGCCGTATCAATTTTAAATAACAAGTCCATGTCACTACCTTCAGCCACAGATTCTTTCGGCTCCCCAAAGTCCACAAGACATTCCACGATGCCTTGCAACCTTGGTGGCTTACTCCTGATTTCATAATCAAATTCCTGCAAAGTGATCAACCACTTTGCTAGACGATCAGGCGGCTGTAGCTTATTCTCAATAATCGAAGCCCCTTCGCCTTCGTATAAAGCACGACTTTCTCATAGAGAATATAATGCCTGAATTTCTTGGTCCCAAAGACCATCGCTAGACACAGCTTCTCCATGTGGGTATAATTGATTTCGGATACCCCCAGCTTCCGACTAGCAAAAGCAATCGGGTGATACCACTTCTCTTCCCAAATTTGGGCTAAACAGCAGCTGATACTATACATGGTGGCTGCTGAAAATATATAGAACACCTCACCTCTTTTAGGTGCTTTTAAAACGGGCGCTCTTGCTAGCTCTTGTTTCACATCCTCGAATGCTACCTTACAAGGGTCACCCCATATAAACGAACAGCTAAAGGACAATAAATTTGTAAGCGGCAACGTTCTTTCTGCTAAGGCGTTGATGAATCTACGGTAATAACCAACCGAAGACAAAAAGATATGAACTTCCTTCGGAGTGCATGGTGGACCCATGGCAACTATAACTTTAACCTTCTCGGGGTCTGTCGCAATTCCTACCGAACTGACCACATGACCTAGCAACAGCCCATAAGGTACTCCAAAAACACACTTCCGTGGGTTTAGGGCGATGCAAAATTATCTACAGCGTTCAAAGCATTTTCTTAAAATGAGCAACTGCCTTCCTCTCACGGTGGCGGCCCCTAAGTCATCAATAAACACCTTCAACTCTTCAGGGAATATGTCACCGAATGTCTTATCTGCTGTTCATTGCCACGAACCGGGCGCATTGCATAAACCAAAGGCCATCACATGGTACGCAAAAGTACCAAATACAGTGATAAAAGTTTTTTTCAACTTATCCTCTTCTGCAATTGCCATTTGGTTGTATCCTGCAAAGCAATCCATAAACGAATATATCTCCCTACCCGCTAATTGATCCAAAATCTGGTCAATAAATGGCAACGGGTAGTAGTCCTTAACTGTCTGCTTATTTATCTCCCTAAAGTCTACACATAATCGGATTTGATTATTCTTCTTCTTTCTGATCACAACTGGCGAACACCATTCCGTGTGTTGCACAGGAAAAATCAAACCCGCTTTCCGAAGCTTCTGTAACTCTTCAAACAGCCCGTCCCTCAGTTTGAAAGGCATACGCCTTACTTTCTGTCGTACAGGACGACTGCCCTCTTTCAACGGAATTGTATGAACAGCAAGACTAGGAGGAATGCCCCTCAACTCATCATAACTCCAGGCAAAGATATCACGAAATTCTTGGATCAAGGCCACATAGTCCTCCCTTTCTGCTGAGCTGAGCATAGAACCTAATTTGATTGGCCGCGAATCATCAGGTGTACCAAGGTCTAGCTCGATAACATCTGCATCTCTTATACGATCTTGGCCCTCTATCGGCTCATTCAAAGTGATCTGATAGATGTCTTCCGTGGTGGATCCCTCTTTGGACTCATCACTCGATGATGTCTCACTGGCAGATAAATCTTCTAATGTCTCCAATTCTGTAGAAGATAGAGGAGCTCTCTCACTCTGCGGGGACTCAGGATAAGCATCAACCACCACACACTGAGCACCTTTGCTGAATATTAGCCGACCGGTGGGTATATCCACTTGGCAGTCCGCTTGCAAGATCCAGGTCGTCCGAGTAATACTTGGTAACTTGGACGGCCTGCAAAACGAATCACCCTAAAGTCCAACATGCATTCTACATTTGCAACAGTGACATGGACCTTAGTAATGCAGCCTTTCGACTGTCTCAAACTATCATCTGCCATTCTGAGAATTATGGAGGTATCTTTCTGGATCGCAAGACCCAACCTTTCCATCAGTTCAGAACTCATAATGTTAACAGATGATCCCGTGTCGACAATGGCATAATCTACTAATATCCCATCGACATAGGCTGCAACCCTTGGGCAATGCTTCTCAGCATGCTCGAACCAGTCATCACCAACTCGCGCAATACCCAAAGGTTCTACGATATACCCAGTACGTAGGATCTTTCTAAATTCCTTGCGTACTCCTGGGGAAAGCTTAATAAGCTGTAAGAGATTCACATCCGGCTTGACTTCGCAAAGAGAGCTCGCTAAATCGAATTCATGATAGTTTGATAGAGCTCGCTTTTCACGCCAAACCATCCGCTCTTTAGGTCACTGAACTAGCTTTAATGCCTCCTTTTTAACTTTCACCTTCTTCTTTGGTGGTTCCTTATCGGCTTTACTTTCTACGGGCTTCAAAGGTCCCCCTTCCATAGCAGGATCCAAAACTTACGTTCCTTTGTCGCCTTGTTTAGGGTTTCCGTCGACAGGCTTATCCTTGTCGGCCTCTCTACCCTTTTGACCTCTTGTAAGGACAGCTCGCAGATTAGAGGTTTTAGCATCATTAACGCGTACAGTCTCAATCAAACTAACCCCACTACCACTTGGTAGCTCCTCCACTGTAGTCTTTGGTCGTTGAAGTATTTGTTTAGGCCCGTCCTCTCGCTGGGGATCATTTCCTTGGGCATGATGATTAACAGGCCGTGGTTGCCGACTTCCTCGCTGAAGGGAACTGATCTTACTCCAGCAAGTAGCTGCTAAATGGCCGGATTTTCCACAAATGTCGCACTTAACATTTGGGCAATTTCTTGGATAGTGTTGCCCACCACACCATTTGCAACTAAACCTCGACGGTGCACCCTCCTCTAGGTATCTACTTCCTATCAAATTTTGTTGTTTTTTAAGGAAGTTAACATCAACGGCTATTTGTCGATACTGCTCCATAATCATGTCGGTATAATGCTTCATCATGTCCTTAACCTCACCAAGAACATTGGAAGAACTCGACTCATAGCCTTGGTCATTACCATGTCGTTCCATCGGCCTAACAATTCGATTAGGCACCGGTTGTTGAGCCACAGGCATGGTGTTAGAATTGACCGCCTGGCCTCCACTAATTGGAGCCATTTGACTGCCCGTAGGCATCGACATGCTAGGGGGAGCTGGTAATAAAGGCACATTCTGTATCATATTCCCTCTCCCATTAGGGTTAGCCATCGCTATCCCTTGACCACTACTGCCATTGGCCATTGCCATATTGTTTCCCAATACTAAACCCATATTCGAATTGCCTCGAGAAGCATAGGCTGCTTGTAGTCGGGATTCCACCTCTTGTGCTCGTGTAATGGCAGTATCTATATCCCCCAAGGGGACACTACTCAACTGCAATTGGATATTAAAGTCCAAACCATGTAGGAAATATTGCAATTGGGCAGCTGCGGGGATAGGAATAGAGGTGTCCAACTTACGGAAAACCTCTTTTATTTTCTTCGCATAAGCACGAATATCCTCGTGTGGTTCTTGGCGGGTCACGTTGAGTACACGCAACCAATATTGTCCACCCCTTTCAGGGGCAAACTCCCTTCGAAAAGCTCCATAAAATGCCTCAATGTTCAATATGGTTCCGGCTTCTAAACCATGATACCATATAGCAGCTCTTCCTTTGAGAGTCATATTGAAGAACATCATTAAATATCATTCTTCTTGAATGCGACAGTTAAACATCAGCTTTTGAAACTCCCTAATGTGGAGTTCCGCATCTTCCTCAACTAGCCCATTAAAAATGGGTAGCGGGTAACCTAGAGCCGGTAAATCCGTCGTTCCTGCTGAAATTGCAATAGGCTGCGCCATGACGAGGATTGGGTTTGCACTAGGAATAGGGGACGGTGGGGTTACACCTCCCGTACTTGATGTAGACTGGCTTATGGCAGAAAGGGGAGCACTAGAGCTTCCACCTTCTTCTAACTTGCTGCTTGTGGCTCCAAGACCACTAGATCCACTCCCTCATAAGGGTTCAGCACCGCTACGCTTAGGGGAATATCTCCTAAAAATTTCAGCACATCGCCTAGCTCTTTCATCTCTTTCTTGCTTTTGGATTTCTGCTAGACGATGCTTATCAATAAATAACGGATCAATCTCAGTATCCTTTGGCATAAACTGCTAGTTGGTCCCTAGAAAACCAGGATTTGAGGACTGCCACTTTTAAGCGGCTCCCGGCAGACGCACCACTGATGGACCTAAAAACGGGCCGGCATTGGCTCATGCACTAGCCGGGCCTCGTCACTACGCACAAGACAACCCCTCGGCCTCGCGGCCAGGAGCGTCTATCAAAATCTCTGCCTTCCTAAACATTGCGTTTGTAATACATTGTAGTCCAACTAATCCTAACCCGATATTACTCCTCAGAGGGAGTCCCTTACACATAGCCAAAAGGCTCGAATCACATACACATGGGGTTCCTCCTACGGCTGAATGCCGTCAACCCTCTGCGACTCTCATACACCTTGGGGATTGGCCCCTCGATGCGTCGCTCAACATATAAACATTTCGCACAAAATTCACTCAATGTACCATTTAATCGTATACAAGAATGTATCATTGTCCTTACTTCTCTTTTCCCTAGACCCCACGACTAGCTTATGGCTTAGGGTGTCCTGTCTCTCACTCAACATGGGTCAATGTCCTAATGAAAACAATTGCTGTGCATCCAGGATTTCTGATACCTTTAAATATTTCCATGATTTATGCATATTGTGGATGCCAAGTGCTCAAACAATTATAAAATCGATATTGTGCACATGTGGAAAACATCATTTCAATGATTTTCAACTACCGTTCTTATGCGGCGTTGCACGAACCTAGCACCAAGGGAACCCTCATGCTACTAGGCTCTTATTTTATAATTATTATCCGTCCTAAATGCTATGCATAGAAATCAGCAACTTTTCCATCATCTCACACGGCATTTAGACATATTTCAACTACCCTACCCTCCCTCGTTTAAATATTGTATCGTTGCATAGATTTATAGGGCATTTTGCCATCATTTTATGTGTAGAAAGTGGGAAAAACACACTAGAACAAGAAGGTGAGGTTGAACTGAGGAAAATCCTCATGCTTCAGTCCTCACAAGCATTCACAAACATTGCTCTTAATTTTCATTAATTTTCCGCACCCAAAATGCATTTTTCTCCTATTTTTAGTGATTTTTCTCCATTTTCCTTGTATTTTCCCTTATTTTTTGCATTATTTAATTACTAAAAATTCAAAATAGATTATGGGCTGTGGCCCTTAGTTCCTTCTTGCAGCAAAAATGAAAGTTTAGTTGGTGTTCCTATTCACTTTTCCATTTTTATGCCCAAAAACATCATTTTTCCCTTGATTTTCCATGTTTTACGTGTTTTAGTGTATTATTTTGAACTACAAGATGCATATTTTTCTGATTTTCTGATTATGACCAGCAAGAACTCATGGAAAACAGCAACATAAACAATTTTTAGCCCACATGAACACATTTCATCAATCAAAAGCCATAAAATCTCAAATTTCCTTTGAAAAATTTGAATTACCGCTTATTTGCATGTTTCGGGTTTCATGTCCATGGCTGCAAATCTGAAAATCAGCAGCACTTCATGTCCAGCACAATCACAAATCACCATTTCCAGCCCGTGGAGCAATCCGATCCATGCTGGACAAGCCTCCATCATTCTTTCTTCTTCCTTCTTCTTCCCACATGAACTTGCCTTTAGAAGAGAGAGAGGGAGGAGAGAGAAAGACTGAAATCAGAGATCTACAAAGAGAGCATCATTTGAGGGGCGAAGGGCGGCGAAATGATTGGCATCCAGGAGGGAATGAGGGGCAGTGATCAGTTGGCATGGATGTTCACAGGCAGGAGGGAGCCTCCATCAACATCAAGCGCAAATTTCGGCGCCTCCTGTCCACTCCTTCTCTCCATGTTTTTTTCCATCTCCTACATCAAACTTTCATGCTACATTTAAAATTGGGCTCCCAAGGGTCACTTGCCCATTTTGGCCAAATTTTGTCCACCTCTTCGAATCTTGACCGGTTTCTTGGCCATTTCCCCATCCGGACTCGGAATCGAGCTCTAAAAAATCCTGGGCGTCCGGCTTAGCATCCTGCATTGGCCAGTAGCTTGTGTCAACCCACACGACTGTCTGAAAAATTATGAAAAATCAACAAGTGTCGCTCGGGCACCTTTAAAGCACTTTGACGCTTAAAATCGTCCTAGATCGAGCCGCCGCCTTTGACGGTGAATATTTTTCCCTTGATATTCATAATTTTTAGCTATTTTTAAGCACTTCCCATTAGCTATTTTTAAGCACTTCCCGTCACCTAAATTCTGCTCTCACCTGTCTAGGCCCCGGGGAGCTCAAGAGGTACTCCTCTCCTCTCCTCTCCTCTCCTCTCCTCTCTTGCGCGCGACTATGGAGGATAGAGCTTGAAGGAGGAGGCTTGATCTTGCTTAAGATTTTATCTCTAATCGTGGAGCTACTGGCTTGCTTGAGGGAGGAGGCTACTCATTTGGGCATTAAGGTAAGTAAGCTCACTACGCCTCCATAGGATCGAAGGCACATCAGCTAGGAGAGAGATATCCATTTGTGCTCACCTGAAACACTTGAAGCAATAAGCAGTCCTTCGTGGGTCGTGGTTCTTCGTGCTCACCTGAAACACTTGAATTCTGACAGAAGAGACTAACAAATCAAGCATAGCCCGAGCAAGGCAGAAAACCTTCCGCAACTAGGGAAGGCTCTGAAAGCCTTACAGACAAAATTGCTACAGCAATTACATCATAAGCAATGACACTTAACTAAAGCACACAACAAAAACTATTTTTGTCTGTAATGTGAAAGCAGATCTTTAGCACACAACAAAAAATATGGCTATTGGACATAAAGGATAAAAGCAATTAATGTTTACCATTGGTATATTGGATCAAAGCGATTACAAGTTGCCTGTCAAATATTTATATCTTCGAGTCAAAACCATTCACTTCAAAACAATGTTTCATAAGAGTCAAAAGTCACCACTACACTTTCCAAAAATTGGCTAAATCAAAATAGTGAGATTCTTAAGCCATGTCTGTAATATTTCCGCAACTGCGTACCGTAAATATTGACGTCCCGCACACGACGTAAACCTTGTGCAAAGGTTATCTCTTGCATTGAAATTATTGGCAGTGTAATGTGTGACCCGCACGCGTGAAATGGGATCCTCCGCATTGGTAAATCAAAACCGGGAGTTCAAAACCGCAAGTCTCATAAAAACACCCTCTTGGGAGGGGCATTTTGAGTAATTCAAGGCAAATTTTTTTTATTTTTTTCCCCTTTTTCCTCCAGCCGATGCATGGCTGGAGAAGGGGGAGTGTGGGGAGGATGGGGATATGGCAGACGTGGCCTGCATGGGGGGGGGGGACCCATGCAAGGGGGCCCCGTGGTGGATGCCCTCTTTTCCCCCCCATGCCTATATAAACACCCCCCTAGCTAGAGGGGGGGAGGCTAGATAGAGCAAGGGCCGTGCAGAAGGGCCGGGCTGTGAGAGGGAGGTGGAGGTCGCCGCCGTGTAGGAAGTCGCCAGCCGCCGCCGTGCAGGAAGTCGCCAGCCGCCGCTGTGCAGGAGCCGCCAGGCCACCTCAGTCCGCCCCATCCCCGCCCTCTTCACGACGAACCCCCCTCCTCGTCATCGCTGCTGCCCAGAAGCTTCTTAAGAAGCTTCTAAGGGGGGGCTTCCTTAACCCCCCTTCCCACGACATCTCCCCAAAGGTCCATTCATACCCCCTCCCCGGGACTTTGAAGAGGAGAAGGTGAAGCCCATAAAGACCTCCCACAAGACCCTTTGAAAAAGGCTTTCGCAAAAAGACTTTGAAGCCGCAAGCCATCCAGGAATCAATTCCGTACCAACTCGAGTTTTTCCTAAAAGAACTCCTAAAGCCTTTGCCGCAAGCGCCATCCCGCAAAGGAATCTTCTGTATACGAGGAAAAAGGCCAAGGACGGAAGGTTGCATTCCGAGGCAAGTCAATCCGTAGACCACAAAGGCAAATCAGAAGCCGACTCTACACTTACGATGGCCCCAAAAGGGACACAAGATGCGACTGCGGGAGGTTCATCTCCGAGTATACAAGTGGATATCTCCCCGAGCCCACAAGTCCAGGTTCTTTCGAGTTACTTTCGCATAAAGAAATGATTAGGAGCGCTTAGTTCATAAGGGAGATTGCATCTTTACGCTTAATTTTAATGCATGTGGAAATTGGAAAAAAAATGCATTTGGTAAAGTATCTCTTGAAACATTAGGCAAGATTGAAATATGTCATGAATTTGAAACAAGTTATCCACCTTAGAAGACTAGTTGCATGTAGTTTTTTTTTGGTACATTATCAAAGTAATGAGCCTAAACTTAGGGCAAAGAAATGGAATTTATGGGTGCATTCTCTTTCGTCCTAGACATGGTAGGAATAAGCATGTGCCGCATGTTAGGTAACATCCTCCTCGTAATGATTTCATGAGGAAAGGTTAACACCCATAAGATATTATCTGAAAAGAAATAATAGAGTACGAAAATGATCTTATGGACCTGCAAATAGCATGTAAAATGGAATGAGTTAACACTAGCTTTAGTTTGGTATAAACTTCGTTAACTACATTATAGCTAGGAGAATGTTGCGTATTGCATAGTCATCATGCGAAGACGTCATTCATCAGAAGCCGCATTTAGGAAAGGTTGCATGGTTCGTCAAAGCATAAGATTCGAAAGTATAGGCTACAAGGTTGTAGGCATGATTAATAGGTCTTAGGAAAAGTTAGTATCCAGATTATCATGCATTTTTGCTACACCAAGGAAAGATAAAATTATCATAAACCATGTGATGCGTAGAAGCAATAAATCGCATGTTTACGCGTATTGGTGTAGTTGTAACTATTGTTCTCCATTGGATTTAGTTTATTACCTTTAGAAGGTTCATCCTTGTCACAATACAAGTATATCGAGTTGTCTAAGTAATCTAAAACACAAGGGATTCATATGGGCATGGCTCAGTCGATATGATAGGTATCCCAAGTGCCAAGTGCAATAAGAATTCGACCTAGTTTTACACTTGTTGCCAAGTCTAAACCCGCAAACCCAATGATCTTACACACGTTCACGAAATGTCGAATCAATTGGATGTTCATGCATAAAATGATCAAAGGTTTTATCCTAAGGATCATTCGTTCTAATGATGAAACTCCGACGGAGTTGCAAATTTCTAGGACCATGGGCCAACATAATTAGGAATGGGTTGGAGGATACCCTAAACCCTGCTACTCGGCTAGAGGTAATTCCGTGGCCGGAGGACGCCATTCAATGGGTGGAATGATTCCGTGGAATGATGCAACACATGTGCAAAAAGGTTGCAACATCGTATAGACTTGAGATTTGTCCACAAGAGAGTTTTGTCATCTCTCGAAATGAGGTTGGCAAGTTATTGAAAGAATTTAACTTACAAGAGGATGAGTAATCATCCTGTTACTCACTTTTCTTGGGGGATAATTGCCAAGGAAAAGGAAAGTTAGGTATTTGCCTTGAAGCAAATGACCAGACAATAAACTAAAGCGACATGGTCGCTGGAACCTACCATAACAAAACCTAAAGTATTGGTAGGGTATGACCCTAACCCAAGAATGATAGGAATCTTGCCAAGTTGCAATTGATTCCGGATCGAATGCGGGTTGCATTCGGAGAAAAGGAGTCACTCCTTAACAGTTTGCCAGCTAAACGACCATTGGAATTGATTGTGCTTGTAACAGTTTAGAAAGCACTGTTTGCATTGTTTGCTCAATGAACTAAAAGATGAAAAGATATCTAAATACTTTAGGTTGAAGGCCTGAAGGGAGAGGCAGCTTCAGTTACCCCCGACTGCCTGCCTGACCCTAACCAAGGGGGTTGTTAGCCGCGCCGGGAATGTGGACCGAACCCGCCGCGAGAGGTCTCTCCGTTGAGTTCTACTTGGAGCAGGAGGACGCTTGGGTGCCAGGGGGGGCTCTGGCCGTAAATCCCTCGCCTTCCGGGTCCTGCACAAGAGGCTAACGTGACTCGGGATTGGATCTCGAGGCCCGCATACTAGTCTACGGGCAGAAGCTTGGATTAGTGATCCCTGGTGGATTACTGGATAGCCTTCGGGCGGATTATGAATACGCCTACGGGCGGGAACTCCTTGTATTTCAAAGATAAAAGGATAAAATGATAATAAAGAAGTTGTTTGGCATTGTTTTCTTTATGTCCTGTGATAAGATTACGTGAAGGAACCAGTGCATAACAGGGTTAATCAAAGAAGTTGTTTGTATATGTCAAACTAATGTGGTAGGTAATTACATAACTAAAACAAACCGAGGAAAGTGCGGAGGATGGACCATGGGTCCGTCCTACGGATGGGTGGTCCCGGTTAGCCGGGAACTTTTCTCAAAGTCTTCGACGAACAGAAGGATGATCAACATCACCGAAACAAGTAATGAGAATGATGACTTGGAATTACCGATTACCCGATTCTCGCTGTTTTAGGGGAACGGAATGGGACTATGCCTTTTTGGCAGAGAGGTCGAGCCTTGCATCCCTCTCGTTTCCCATTCTCCTTGAACCAAGTGCAGCATGAATCCGCTTCAGACCAGGCGTTTCTGCGTAAAGTAGTTCGATCAAGTCTGACGCTAGTCGTTGTTAGTAAATGACCAAACAATTCCGGTCGATCCTAAGTGGGAACGGCCAGGACACTTCCGTTACGTGGCAGACGCGGAAAGTCCTAGATTGCAAAACCCGCAACATTCCATGGGAGTGCCGGGTGGAGTTTTCTAGACAACCTTTCCGATGGGCTGCTAAGACGTGTTCTAGAGGATTCTAGTGGACACGTTACAATGTCCATTGGTTCGGAAACCACACGTTTCTCTAGATCATCATAACGTACCTCCATGTATCTGCTCAAAGGAAAATCTTTTCGCAATGAATGGCCCTCAAACCCATAATCGGTTAGTATATGCCAAGAATCAGAATAATTAGATGGATATAGACCAAACGTATCCCATATTTCTCGCTCCCACCAGTCGGCTGATGCAAATATACTTGTTATCGAACTTGCAAAAGTGATTTCATTTACACTAATTTGGACACGAATGCATGAGTTGTATCGAATGCTTGGTGAATTATAAACTATTCTGAATCTTTCTTTCCAAGAGGGATAATCAACTCCACAAATTTGGGATTTCAAAACGTGTGTTCGTATGATATCTCAGGAACCATAACAACTGGAATAGATAGTCCGGATTGGTATATAATGTGATTTCTTATTTTGTTGCTTGAAACCTATGTATCCGTTTGAGAATCAATGGAATGATGGTGAATTCTTTTAGTGGACCGCGAGCCGTAATGAATTAAATAATTTTATATAGAGCTGTTGACTTTTGGTCCTTAATAATCATGACTTTTTGAGGTTATTTTTGTCGCAAGCCAGGAGAGGTAAATAGAGATTGATAAACAGTAAGAAGAGTTGGGGCAAACCAATTGATAAGAATCAAAAACTTTTTTCGTCCCCTATTTGGGCCCCTCCCTTATCCATATTTAAACTCTCGAGCGTCTCAAACAAATAGTTCGTTCCACAAGGTCCATGAAGCACTTATGAGCCATGTAATAATAAGATTAAATGCCTGCCACGAATGAATCTTCTACCATAGCCGTTCCAGTTTTAAACTCATAGAGGAGAAGGGTATTTTATGTTATAGAAATCCAATCTCTTAGAAGTTTTGTATCTCCTGTCGGTAGGTTGTTGCTAACCTCCGTTCAAAGAGAGGAGAATCTCGATGACTATTCGTTCACCGGAACCAGAAGTCAAGATTATGGTGGAAAAGGATCCTGTAAAAACTTCTTTTGAGAAATGGGCTCAACCAGGGCATTTCTCAAAAACTTTAGCTAAGTGTCCAAGTACGACCACATGGATCTAGAGCTTACACGCTGATGCTCATGACTTTGATAGTTACACCAACGATTTGGAGGATATATCTCGTAAAATATTTAGTGCTCATTTTGGTCAACTAGCCATTATTTTCATTTGGTTAAGTGGTATGTACTTCCACGGAGCTCGTTTCTCAAATTACGAGGCGTGGCTAGATGATCCAACCCGCATAAAGCCTACCGCTCAAGTGGTTTGGCCGATAGTCGATCAGGAAATACTGAACGGAGATGTTGGAGGGGGATTCCAGGGAGTACAAATAACGTCTGGATTTTTTCAGATATGGCGAGCAGCCGGAATAAGCAACGAGTTACAACTGTATTGCACTACCATAGGCTCCTTAATTTTTGCGGGCTTAATGTTTTTTGCCGGTTGGTTCCATTAGCACAAAGCGGCTCCCAAATTGTCCTGGTTTCAAGATGTAGAATCGATGCTAAATCATCATTTAGCAGGCTTGTTAGGGCTAGGTTCCTTAGCTTGGGCGGGACATCAGGTCCACACTTCTTTAGCCATCAACCAACTTTTAGATGCAGGAGTTGATCCCAAAGAGATACCTCTTTCTCACAAACTTATTCTTAATCGTGATCTTATGGCTCAAATATATCCCAGTTTTGCAAAGGGATTGACTCCCTTTTTTGCACTCGACTGGTCAGAATACTCAGATTTTCAAACTTTTCGGGGAGGATTAAATCCAGTCACGGGGGGATTATGGTTGACTGATACGGTGCATCACCACCTAGCCATTGCTATTCTTTTCCTGGTAGCTGGTCACATGTATAGAACCAATTGGGGTATCAGACATGCAATGAAAGAAATTCTTGAAGCCCATAAGGGTCCTTTTACTGGTGAAGGTAACAAAGGTCTTTACAAAATTTTGACTACCTCGTGGCATGCCCAATTAGCGATCGATCTCGCCATGCTGGGATCCCTAACGATTATAGTGGCTCATCATATGTATGCCATGCCCCCTTATCCATACCTAGCTTCTACTGATTATGCCACGCAATTATCCCTGTTTACGCATCACATGTGGATAGGTGGTTTCTTAATAGTCGGTGCAGCCGCACATGCAGCCATTTGCTTGGTAAGGGACTATGATTTGACTAGTCAATATAATAATTTTTAGATCATGTCATTCGGCACCGTGATACTATAATCTCACACCTCAACTGGGTATGCATATTCCTGGGTTTTCACAGTTTTGGTCTGTATATTCATAACGATACAATGAGTGCCTTGGGTCGTCCCCAAGATATGTTCTCCGATACTGCTATTCAGTTACAACCCATATTTTCCCAATGGATACAAAACACTCATGCTTCTGCTCTTGGTTCAACCGCACCTAATGCTACTAAGGGTACTAGCCTAACTTGGGGTGGTGGTTGGCGAACTGGTAGCGGTGGGTGGTAAAGTTGCTCTATCACCCATTCCATTGGGTACAGTAGATTTTTTGGTGCACCACATCCATGCATTTACTATTCACATTACTATATTAATTCTATTAAAGGGTGTTTTGTTTGCCCGAAGGTCCCGCCTAATACCCGATAAAGCAAATCTTGGTTTTCGCTTTCCTTGTGATGGACCGGGTAGGGGAGGTACCTGCCAGGTGTCCGCATGGGATCATGTTTTCCTGGGATTATTCTGGATGTATAACTCCATTTCTGTTGTGATATTCCACTTTAGTTGGAAAATGCAATCTGATGTTTGGGGTAATGTAAGTGAGCAGAGAGTAGTTAACCATATAATCGGGGGAAACTTCGCCTAGAGTTTGACAACAATTAATGGATGGTTGGGCGATTTCCTATGGGCACAAGCTTCCCAAGTTATTCAATCATACAGTTCTTCTCTCTCAGCATATGGTCTATTATCTTTAGGAGTCCATTTTGTTTGGGCCTTTAGCTTAATGTTTCTATTCAGCGGTCGTGGATACTGGCAAGAACTCATTGAATCAATTGTTTGGGCCCATAAAAATTTGAGGGTCGCTCCTGTCACACAGCCTAGGGCCTTGAGTATTGTACAAGGATGGGCTGTAGGGGTGGCTCATTACCTCTTGGGTGGAATTGCTACAACATGGGAATTCTTCCTAGCGAGAATCATTGCAGTGGGATAATGGCTAGGAGGATTCGAGAAACATTATGGCATCAAGATTTCCAAAGTTTAGCCAGGGTCTGTCCCAAGACCCAACTACTCGTCGTATCTGGTTCAGTACAGCCAATGCGCATGACTTCGAGAGTCACGATGATATTACTGAGGAAAGACTCTACCAAAAAATATTTGCTTCTCATTTTGGTCAGTTAGCTATAATTTTTCTTTGGACCTTAGGAAATTTATTCAACGTGGCTTGGTAGGGTAATTTTGAAGCGTGGGTGCAAGACCCATTACATGTAAGACCAATTGCTCATGCTATTTGGGATCCACACTTCGGTCAACCAGCTGTAGAAGCTTATACCCGAGGAGGAGCCATGGGTCCGGTAAATATCACTTATTCTGGCGTATACCAGTGGTGGTATACTATCAGTTTACACGGCAATCAAGATCTTTATAACGGAGCTATTTTCTTACTAGCCGTTTCCGCTTTGTTTCTATCAACGGGTCGATTGCACTTACAACCTAAATGGAAACCAAACCTTTCCTGGTTCAAAAATGCTGAGTCTCGCCTCAATCATCATTTATCAGGGCTTTTCGGTGTAAGTTCCTTAGCTTGGGCGGGACACTTAATTCATGTAGCTATTCCCGAATCCAGAGGCGGACACGTAAGATGGGCAAATTTACTCACTGCATCTCCGCATCCCCAAGGGTTAGGACCATTCTTTTCAGGTCAGTGGAGTATTTACGCACAGAATCCAGATTCCAACGATCATTTATTTAATGGTGCTCAAGGAGCAGGAATCGCTATTCTAACGTTTCTGGGAGGATTTCACAGACTCAAAGTCTATGGTGGCTAACCGATATTGCTCATCACCACCTAGCTATTGCTGTTGTGTTTATCATAGCTGGACACATGTACAGAACAAACTTTGGGATTGGACATAGCATAAAGGAGATCCTGGAGTCACATATTCCGCCAGGGAGCAGATTGGGACGTGGTCATAAAGGACTTTATGATATAGTCAACAATTCACGTAATTTTAAGCATCCAATTCCCACTTCCCGTTGGTGAAACTAGCGATAAGAAAATTGCTATACAATCGATCCTATTTTAAGAAGAATGTACGTGGATTTTTTATCTCAAAAGAAAGCGTACGTCGAGTCAATTCTATTTTTGGAATAGAAAAGGAGATGTCTCCTTGTACAATATGGATTCAAGATATTCATGAATTGAGTGTTCATGGTTCGTATCACAAATTAGAAGCTAATCCCAGATTTTTACTTTGCCTAGTATTGAGGAATATTCATAATGAGAATAGGATCCAAACCATGGTAGATTTATTTTATCGCACATAAGGTAGTTGATAATGATTTCCGCAATGGAAATCAAAGGAGTATGATAATGAGAATATGAGAGGGACCCTAAATAGGGCCTAGAGTGATCTAGGATGGCAAAACTCGACGTATGCAAAAACTCTAAATCCTAGAGGATTGGGGTATGGTTTTGTGGGGATAATAATGGGAGGGTGGCACCTACTAAAGGAAAATTACAATTCCTATCGCAAGGATAATCGAGGGATGAAGCATCTAGTACTCATCAACGAGTAGGAGGACTTGTACTTAGAACACCTATGACACATGAGAGATATGGATGATAACACCTAGAATTTGATGCAAACGCATCATCACTAATCTCTACAAGGCAAGAAAAATGTGACACTTTAATGCTAACCATTCAAAAAGGAAACTCCACCTTAGTACGTGTTCTGAGCACTTGCCACATTATTATTTACGCTTGTAATTCTAGGAGTACTATCTCTAAAAGGATTCATTAAACCAAGATATCATGAGAAATTGGTATAATGAAACATGTTAAATTAATGGAGGGTGTGCCAAACCACCCCCAGCAGACTGCCAACCCTATCCAAGGGGGTTCTAAATAACCATGATGGAAATATGGACTGAACCTGCCATAAGAGGTCTCTCTATCGATTAGTTTGATTGTAGGAGGACGCTTGGATGCCGGAGGGGCTTTGGCTGTAAATTCCTTGCCTTTGAGTCCTACTCAAACAATCTATGTGACTTGAGATGGATTCTTGAGGCCTCGTTACTAGTGCAAGGACGAAAAATTAGAGGAAATAAGATGCATCCTCATGGATTGCGAAAATTGTCCTTTGAGACGAGACTTGTATCTCAACTGAAATGTTAATATTAAGTTTACTCCCCAAGGAACTTGTCTGAATTGTTTTTGTGTCAGTGCATAAAATTATGTAAATGAACATGTGGATAATTGGTTAATTAAGGAAGCTACTCGTATGTGTTACCACTAATGTGCCCTTAAGAAAGTAGAAAACTAAAGCTACCAAGGGAAGCGGGTGGGTGGAACCCCCAATGGGTCCCGTCCTATGATAGGGTGGTCCCAGAGATCTGGGAGGCTTCTCAACATTCAAATCGTGATGACATATTGATCTTAGATAATATAGGGTAGAACCATGGCTCATATCGTTTTAGGGGACCGGAATGTGACTTTACCCTATGGGTATAGAGGTCGAGCAATGCATCTCTCTCATTTTCCATTCTTCTTGAACCAAGTGGGATATGAGCTCGCCTCAGTTTAGATGTTCTACGCAAAGTAGATCATCTGAAGACCAATGATAGAAGGTTGTAGTATGACTTGACCGTTAGAAACCCAGAAGTATTCAGGTCAATCCGAACCGGGTTGGCCGGTACGCTTCATTGCAGAGTAAACTCGGGATTTGCTATTCAACAAACCTTGTGACTTTTTATGGGAGTGCCACATGCAGCATCTTTTAGATCAGACTCCTAATGGACGACTAAAATGTGTCGCAACCCACGAACATTATAGCTGGTATCAAAGTGAACCAACGAACAAAATAATCAAGCTAAGAATAATTAGGAAGAGTGAAGTGATGTTTCACTAGAAAACCTTTCTTTTTTTACTCACTTCTGGATTGTTGCTACTTCTAGACCTATGAGGCATGGAGCAAGTTCCTTGTATTTCATATCATGTTCAAGAGGGCTATGAATTCTTCAAGTTATTTTCACAGAAGAACCGACATGATGGGGATCCTGGATCAGCTCTACAACCCTTCACCACTCCCTTCACCACTGTATGCGAAAAGGCGTTGGACTTGGAGCGCATGCTACTACTACATAGATGCTAACTGGCTTGCCTATCTTCAAAACAATCTGAAGAGGCTAAAATGGTTTGAGGACTTGAAGATGATCAACTTATTCATCTTCCATGAGACACATGTGAACTCAACCCTACACATTGGACACTAGCATGTAGAACAAAATTGCTACATCTATGAGGAGGTGGTCAAAGTCTTGCAAGTAGATAGAATTAAAGTAATGGGACAAAATGAACATCATGGCTATCAAAAATAGGGATTTCTTGAAATTCCCATGACTTAGCGCTTCCTAAGAATCCATTCCCTAAACCCATATTGTTATTTCATTCCCATAGCTGAATCCAATAGGGAATTATTAACCTAGCACTAATGTATCTCTTGAAAGGAAAACCATTCTAGCCTATCTTTATCTATCCCCAAATAATTGCACTTGAGGCGTATGCTTCTTTATGGATAAATAAGAATTTAATGATTATTTTATTTGTTGCACAATATTGATAAAAATAATCTACACATTGAGATAAGTTGTGATGAGATGTATAAATGCGATCTTAACACGAACGCTTGAATTGAAACTAGATATAACCCCAAATGCAAAACTAGAAACTTGTTCTCGCACTAAACTCGGCAGAGGCACAAGAGAAGAAGTTTCTTCTCAAACAAATCAAACCACTAGAATTTGATGGGAAAGGAAAGTCTGTTGAAGCCAATGTCAAAGTATGGATTGAATCCATGGAAGATTACTTCAGTGTAGCAAGAACAACACCTACAAACTAGGCTATGATCGCCAAGCTCAAACTCACCAGCAAAGCTAGGCTCTAGTGGAAGTAATGGTGTAAAGATCAAGCAATCATCACGGAAAGCACAGTAACTTGGGAAAAGCTAAAAGAAGTAGTGCAGGGAAGGTACATGCCACCTGCATATACAACTCAAAAGATGAATAAGTTCTTTAAGTTGAAACAATTGGGCATGTTTCTGGAGGCGTACTACTTGAAATTTGTCTCCTTGTTAAAATACGCCCCAACAATGAGTATTCCCCAACAAGTCTTGAAGTTCTGTGATGGGCCGAACCCACCAATGAAAACTGGATTGAAATCAATGCATCCTTCGGATTTACAAGATGCATTGATAAGAGTAGGACCCAGTGCCCAAGAAGTCTAGGAATAATAGACTTGGTCTCACAAAGACCATAATCTAGGGATGTCGAAGGCTCAATTTAAAAGGGCACAAGGATAGAGTCAAGGCCAAAGGAAGAAGCCAAGGGCAAATGCAGTTACTGACTTTGTCCCCACTCAAAAGAAACAACCAAAGACTACGATGTTTTTACTATAAGGAACCTTGGCACTTCAAAAGAGAATGTCCCAAACTTGGCGAGGAACGTCATCAAAGAAAATCCAATGGGAAAGTCACGGCTACCCGTGGCCATGGCCGTGCAGCAATAGGAAGGGCAAAAACTTCTAATATCACCATTAAGGGAATCAACCAAGAAGAAGACATGTCTATGGAAGTTGAGATTGAGAGAGCATCAGTTCATGCCACTCTCCATAAAAAGGGCCCAAACTGCCAATTTTTGGTGATCCAAACTCCATCGGATTACCAAGGTAAGAAACTCAAAACCTTGATTGACTGTGGTAGTACTCATTCTTTCATTTCACTAGCTTGTGCAAGAAGGTTAGGAATAGCCACTGTAGTTGCACCTACTTTGTTTGTCGAGCTAGCAAATGGGCGAGAAATTACTTGCACAAGACAAACTGCTAAGGTAGAATTTCTACTCGAAAATGAGCCCACATTTGTTAAGTTCAAGGTAATGAATCTAGGAGTCCATGAGTGTCTATTTGGGATGGACTAACTAGTCCCCAATGATGCTCACATCCATTGTGGGAAGGGCCAAGTTTCCTTTTGCAATCCTAAAGGTGAGCTAGTTACAACTCAAGGAGAAGCAGGTAAACCAAAGATCCAACTAGCCAAGGCAACGTGAATAGCTCAAGGAATAAGGAAAGGATTATCCATCTATCTGATCAAGCTCAACAAGCTAGAACAAGTAGAGAACTCCAGTGAAGAACCATCATGGTTAAAAGAGTACATGGATGTATTCCCAGAGAAACTGACAGAATTACCACGGCCTAGGGAAGTGGATCATGAGATTAAGCTGATACCAGGTGCTGCACCAGTTGCAAAAAGGCCCTACCAGATGCCTATTCGTGAAGCTATTGAGTTAAAAGAACAACTCAAGACCAAGGGTACATATGCCCCAGCAATTCTCCTTGGGGGGCTCTAGTCCTATTCCAGAAGAAGAAGGATTGTACACTTCACCTTTGCATTGATTATAGAGGCCTAAACCAAGTAACCATCAAGAATAAATATCCTATCCCAAGGATAGATGAGTTACTTGATCATTTTCAGGGAGAAAAAATCTTCTCTAAAATTGATTCGAGGTTAGGATACTACCAGATTCGCGTCAAGGATGAGGATATTCCTAAGATAGCATTCAATACCATAATGATCATTTCAAATTCATAGTAATGTCCTTTGGATTGACTGATGCCCCTGCCACATTTAATATGATAATGTAGGACATTTTTAGACCATATCTTGATGATTTTGTACTTGTCTTGTTTGATGACACCTTAGTTTATTCCAAGGGAGAGGAGGATCATGAACCCCAAGTTCGCATTGTCCTTGAGATCCTGAGGACACATAAGATCTATGCTAAGAAGAAAAACTATGCCTTTGTCAAGAGACAGATTGAATATCTTGGATTTATTGTATAAAAAAGAAGGAATCTTTGTAGACCCTACAAAGGTTAAGGATGTCCAAGAGTGGCCTCCACCAACCACTATTAAAGAAGTGCGTAGTGTTCTTGGATTAACAGGCTGATACATGATCTTCATTAAGGACTATGCCTTAATCTTAACACCCCTCACAAATTTGCTAAAAAAGCAGGTTGTCATAGTGTGGACGCCCACTAAACAATTGAGTTTTGATCAACTCAACCATAGCCTAATGATAACACCAATTCTGAAACTCCCTGACTTGAGCAAGGAATTCAAAGTTGTCACAGACGCTAGCTCACTTGCACTAGGCTATGTACTAATGTAAGAAGGTCATCCTATAGCATATTCCTCGAGAAAGCTAAAAACCCATGAAAAGAATTATGCTCCTCATGATCTGGAGCTACTAGAAATTATTCATGCTCTCAAACTTTGGTGACACTATTTTCTTAGTAACAAGTTCTCTTTGGTCATGGATCATAAGAGACTCAAATGGATCTTTGCCCAAACGAACCTCAAGATGAGGCAACGTCACTGGATTGAAGTTCTGCAGGAATATGACTTTGAGATCTGGCCTTGGTCACTGATACCTTAAGTCACAAGGCATTTCTCAAACCTCTTATTATGGAGGACACTACAAGATATAGACCTTATAGCGACGTTTAAAGCGACGAAAATACAAACAACAAAATTTGCCCCCGTTGTCGCAAAAAGCGTCGTTATTGACGACGACATAGAATCGTCGCTATATGCGTCGCATTTGCGACGTAAATAGCGACGCATATAGCGACGAATGCAGAGAATTTGCGACGCTGATAGCGACGACAATAACGACGCGTGCAGTAAATTTGCGACGCAAATAGCGACGGTAAGAGAGAAAAAAAAAATTTTGTGGCAGGGCAGCTTGCTGTATGAGAGCCATACAAAATAGTTTCTGCACTGCTGCATACAAAGCGTTTGCAAACAAAAAGAATGTATACTAAAATCATAAAACTGATGGATGAAATAAATACATGATATCGCATAAAATGCGATTGGTACAATCATAAAACAATATCACTAATACATAGAAAATGTCTACATAGATCGGGCGACTAAAAACTAAAGGTATGTGAGCTCTAAGGATCCAAGGGCGAGCTACAAATCGTCGTCCCCCGAAAGCTCTTCCCGCTGTAAAGGAGCATCAAACGGATTCTGCAGAAAAAGAAACAACATATTAATCCACCATACAATAATGCATTCAAATATCTCATGGTAACTACGGACAAGAAAGATGAGTGACTTACTGGGCCGCCGCGTCTATATAATCGGTCGATCAATGATCTAAGACCGTGCCTCTCCGCATATCGAGTCTCAAGGCCTTGCGGATCGCGATTTGTAATGGAGTGCTGCAAAGAAAACAAAATGCTAACTGTTAGAAACATGATTATCAGTACAAAGAATATCTCAAAAAAACAAATAAGCAAAACAAAAGAGAAACTTACAAAGTCCTCCAAATATGTCCTGTGGCCGCCACTCCCAAGATGATGTACCGATCCGGCCTCGATTCGTGCCCTCGCCGCCTCCCGTTGCTGACTCCAACGTCCTGGCGAATTTGTAGCCTCCTCCCTCAGTCGGTGCCAGTCGTCTGCATCTAACCACTCGGGCTTTGGAGCCTCACTCTTGATTGCCTTGCGTGCGTCGGATCGTCTATGTGACATGTATGCACGCATGCAATCCATCATCCAGCCCATAGAGAATCTATCCACTGCGGCTGGCACCGGGAACTCCTCGTGCAAGGATGCTACTATGTACTCCTTGCTCCCCTCCGGTATGTTCCTCCAATGATCCAGGACGTTGTGCCGAAAAACTTGTTGGCACAACTCCCTCATGCGAGCCATCACCCTCCTCCCCTCATCATTCATGATGATGGCTCCTGACCTGCCATCCACTAGGTATCCATAATCCCTAGGAGTGTGCCTTGTATGGGCCCTCTCCCATCTCCGTCCACGCTCCTGGGCATATCCAGGAGACCCCTGAACATCCGGTGTACCGACGGGGGTACCCTCTCCCAGAGTGCCACTCAAAGGGGTGCCACCAGAGGGTGTGCCACCAAAAGGAGTGCCACTAGAGGGGGTGCCACCAAAAGGAGTGCCACCAAAAGGCATGACATCTGCCGACGGCTGCGCAAAAGCCGGAGTAACTGGAGTGGACGTCCCCACAGGTGTGACAAATCCTGGAGGTAACCGAGCTCCAGCTGAACGACGAGACGGAGACACCGCGTCCATGTCTCCACAGCAGCACCCCCCTGATCCTCCTGCAGTCGCAGTCCCTCCCTCTGGCCCAAGTCGCGAGCGTCGAGATCGTTTGCTCGAAGCTGAAGCATCTGATTGCGGTGAAGCTGATCTAGCAGAGCGCCCTGACGAAGAACGAGACAGCTCCTAATCTTCTATCTCTCTGAATCTCGCGAGCTGATCTGGAGACATACGTGCCATCATCTCCTGAAACTCCTCATCGCTCATCCCTCGACTCATCTTGAAAATGCCGATACCTGCACAGATAAAAAATAATGTTAGAATAATCAATTTAAACTATACAAAGCACATTAATATAAATCATTTTTGAAAAATCCCTCTTAAAATGCATATCTTATCTACCTTTATGGAAGATCTAAACAACGAATTGAGTAATACAATTCTCCAAGAATGAAGTATTCTATGGTCCCATGTTAATCTCCTGACACAACTCTGCATACACTGGAAGGTCGATAGACATGTCACCACAAAAGAACGAGTCTGCCTCGTTCTCAAAAAATTCTACGACTTCTGTATTTCCATCATTGTTAGCCGATGCGGGCTCCAAGCTTGCGGTGGCCTCCACCCCTTGTAATTTCGATCCCTCTATTTGCATATTTTCTTCATCTATGCCTGGAACATCGCTTTGATCGTATACTCTCGCACCTCGAGGAGTTGAAGGTATAACATACCACCATCGATGTTGTCGGGGATTTGAATAGAAGATTACCTGTTCACAAACACTTACAAACTGTCTTCAAACCATTGTGACATAAACCATGTCGTATTACAATTAGCAAGCAAATGCCTAGTTGTACCTGTTCACAATGGGCCGGCAACACAAAGGTGTCGCGCAAATCCATCCATTTTTTTTCGGAATCTATTTCGAGAAATCTAGATGGACCTCGTCGAACTGTTGCGCCAGCTCCTCCAAGTACCACTTTGAACCACTACACGTCGAATATTATCATGGAGAAGCTACGGTAATCCACCGTAATAATACTTTGCAAATTCCCAAAATACTCCATCTCATCCACAACCGTGTTCGGATCCGTTGCTCGTCGCCGGCTCTCTTGCTCAAACCTTGCCATGACACCACAGTCCATTGTGGAGTGCATTTTGTCAATACGCTCCACCCGAAAATGCCGTCCGCGCGACCACGCTGCAGTATATATTTTGTACTGCACATTGAAACACTCAAATTAGATGTAGCAAGCAAATTTAGATACGACACATTCTAAACCCCTCATTACGTTTGGACTACATCCCCTCGAGAACTCCCACTCCTCCGTTGAAACCTCTGTCCCTTCGCTGGATGCTGCGGTCAAGGCTCCATGCAACCATCGTGTTGACATAAACTGCGGCATCTCCTCCATGCCTTCGGGATATCGAATCGGTTGGTGACGCATACTACGTCGGAATTCAGCTCGCGCTTCCTCTCGATCTTGCCTTGCAATCTGGTACTTGGCGAGCCACGTCTCCATGGAGGCATGGTGCAACATACAAAAGCGATTCACCTTCTCTTCCATTGAGGCATCCATTCTTTTTTCTACCCCATTTCCAACCACCACATCTCCAGTCAGCCTGTCATCGTCCTTCAGCGTCCATAGCATTTCATTGTCTGGTTCCACCGTTGGTAGCCATTGTGAGATATGCACTAACGCCTCTGACACCAACCAACCTTCCACCATGCTACCTTCCGGACGAGCTCGTTGTCGCACAAAGCCTTTCAGGGTTTTCATGAAGCGCTCCAGGAAGAACATCCATTGCGTATGGACAGGTCCAGCAATCTCCACTTCATCCACAAGATGCACAAGAAGGTGAACTTCTATCGTGAGCATGCTAGTGGGCAGGTATTTCTCAAAGAGACAGACCGTCTCAACTGCTCCCCGCCTTGCGGATTCAATAGAGGACGTCTTAATCTCTTTCTGTGAGATCCATTGCACCAAAGTCGACAGCTTGTAAATGGCCCCGCGAATTTCTGGAGTTAGGCATCCCGCGATCGCGATCGGTAGGACAAACTGCCACAAATGAGAAAGCATTAAGAATAATGGCCACTTTTCAAATTTCAAAATGTCCACGCTAATTAAAGTCCATTCTGTTCACAAACCTGACATATCTTATGCCAATCATGGGATTTTAGCCTAGAAATCTGGTCATCTTTAGAAAATGCGGACCTGAGAGAACGCATCATACCCGTCGGAGTGCGGATAGACTTGATTACTTGCTTCACAATGCGCTCTTCTTTGGTAGACAAAACCCAGGGAGCGCGAGGAAGCTGCACTCCCCCTTCAGCACTCGACTGCGGCCAAAGCGCCTCCATCTTACCTATCTCCTTTAAATCCATTCGTGACCCTATAGTGTCTCTCTTTCCTGTGATGTGGTCCCATAGCAAGCTACCCACATTTTTTAAAATATGCATGGGATCCAACAAGTGGTTGACCTGTAAGTGGGTCCAATATGGCAACTCGTAGAAAACTGAGAACCGTCGCATTCCATTTGGATGTGAATCCGGGTTTACCATTTTCATCTCATACCAGCTTGCAACGTTCATACGTGCTGGAGGTCGTCCAAGAAAACCTTCCCTGAGTTCATGATCCTCCGGCAAGAAAGCGGCGTGTCCTTGATATACCATCTTCTTCATGGTTCGTGACCTTCGGGAGTCTAACTGTGGCCCACACAGTGGACATGCATGATAACCTGAGGTAACGAGACCTGCAAGGCGATCCAGACCTAGTGAATACTTGATTGAATGAAATAAAATATAGATATTATCGGCGAGAACAAAGGTCTGCTCACCTGAGCACTCTCCCAATCCTGGAAAGTCATGCATCGTCCACATGAGAATGGCTCGAATGTTGGCTGACCGCCGACCATCGCGCCTGCTCATATCTTGCACCGTGACCCCCTCCTCCCATAAAATCTTAAGCTCATCGACTAATGGACGAAGATACACGTCTATATTTTTTACTTTGTAGCGGCCCGGGACGAGCAAGCTAAGGATGAGATGTCCTTTCTTCGTAGAAAGCCATGGAGGAATGTTGTAGTTGACAAGCACTATAGGCCACACACTATAAGAAGTTGAGCGCAGACCGAATGGGTTCACACCATCCATGGCGAGACCGAGCCGAAGATTCCTTGGCTCTCGCGCAAAGCCTAGGAAGGTAGAGTGAATGTGGCTCCATGCGCGCGAATCTGCTGATATTCGTTGCACTCCATCCGTGGACCTATTCTGCACATGCCACGTTGTCAAGCTTGCCATGGCAGACGTGCGAAACATGTGGTTTATGCGGGGGATGAGCGGAAAGTGTCTGAGGACTTTTTGAGGGATGGTCTGCCCTTGCGAGTCCTGTCGATACCTCTGAGCACCACACTTTGGACATGTCTCCATAGTCTCGTATTCATCTCGAAACAATATGCAGTCGTTGATACATGCATGGATGTTATTGTAGTCCATGCCAAGCTTTCGTAAAACATGTCGTGCATCATCACGAGACTCAGGCATGGTGTTTGCAAGTGGCAATATATGATATTTCAATAACCTGAAAAAATCATAAAACACCTTGAATAATCCATCCATGTTTGCAATAATACTGTTAAAAAAAAAACAATGAAGTCTGTGTGCAAGGTACCTGAATAACTCAGTCACACTCGTATCGCTCCAACCGTATTTTGCTTGCACACTTAAGAGTGCAAGCAATGTCTTCAACCGAGATACTCGGCACCCATCATATAATGGTATGGATGCTTCCTCTCTAAGCGGGTCAGATGTCTCAACATCCATGGGAATCAATGCATCGATCATTGCCTCCATCTCAGGCTCCAAGATTGTAGGCAAGTCGGGAAGGTTGTCCGTCTCCTCTGGCATTGACGGTATAGATGGGCCTTGCGAGTGGTCGATTGGCTCCTGCAATCCATCCATCGCACGTCCACGAACTCTTCTAATTGGCCGCAAAGGGTGCACTCCCCCTTGGGTCGAGACATCACCCCCCTGGATACAAAATTTGCCAACAAGACCCAATCTTATTGTGTATGGTTTTCAATTAGCTTGAGAGTACAATGCATGAAAAATGCTAACTTCAAATTACCATTTGCTGAAAGTCTGCAATCGCCTGATCAATGATCTCAGATTGAAACTCGCCAAATCGTCGTACGTGTTCTATAGACAATCGGCGTTTTCGTCTAATTGCCAACTTGCATTGAGAGCAAGGACATGGGACACGCTGATTAAGATACGACTCGCGGTCTTGAACAATAGGACCTTCTTCGTTTGCCATCTTATCTACATTACAGCAAACGAGGCTTAAATGGATAGCTTTATGGAGATGTACGTCAAGTTGCAAGTTGACCATAAACCTTGCATTGTATATAGTAATCGAGAGATTTTCCGATGTTATATCTCGGCCTTGTATCATGCTCAACGATTTGTTTGTCCCGGTAGATAATTTTTTGTTATATCTCGGCTTTGAGTATAAGTAATCCATTTTAAAATTAATGCGTGCCATCTATGAAATTTTATAACTATAGTAATAAAATTTATTTCAATCAATTCTACTCATAGTCATAAGACCTGAGAGAAATTATCCTATACACAATTTAAGGGTTTCTTCTTCTATAACAATAATTTTGGGTTCATTTTGATGAAGTACGTGGCCGTATGCAAAGCACATTGCATACCATTATCAATACGTATATTATCTTAAATTTCCTTCCCTTCCCTCTCCCTCTCTTTCTCTCCCTCTCCCTCTCTTCCTCTCTTTCTCTCACCCTCTCCCTCTCCCTCTCGTTCTCTTTCTCTCCCTCTCTCATTTCCTCCCTCCCCCTCCCTCTCCCTCTCCCTCCCTCTTTCTCCCTCTCCCTCTCTCTCGCTCCCTCTCCCTCCCCCTCCCTCTTTCTCTCCCTCTCTCATTTCCTTCCCCTCCCCCTCCCTCTCCCTCTCCCTCTCCCTCTCTTTCTCTTTTTCTCCCTCTCCCTCTCTATCTCTCTTTCTCTCTCATTTCCTAAACAAGCAAAAAATAAAGTGATTTAAACATCCTCCAAGCAAAAGGGAGAGGGAGAGATACAATGCACTCTCCCTCTCTTTCTCTTTCTATCCCTCTCTCATTTCCTTCCCCTTCCTCTCCCTCTCACTCTCTTTCTCTCTCATTTCCTCTCCTAAACAAGCAAAAAATAAAGTGATTCAAACATTAAACAAGCAAAAGGGAGAGGGAGGGAGAGAGAGAATGCACTCTCCCTCCTTCTCCCTCTCTTTCTCTTTCTCTCCCTCTCCTATTTCCTCCCCCTCCCTCTCCCTCTCCCTCTATTTCTCTTTCTCTTTCTTTCCCTCTCCCTCTCCCTCTCCCTCTCCCTCTCTTTCTCTCTTATTCTCTCGTTTCCTCTCCTAAACAAGCAAAGAAGAAAGTAATTTAAACATTAAACAAGCAAAAGGGAGAGAGAGAGAGAGAATGCACTCTCCCTCTCTTTCTCTCCCTCTCCCTCTCTTTCTCTCCCTCTCTCTCACTCTCCCTCTCCTTCTCTTTCATTTCCTCTCCTAAACAAACAAAAGAGAACGATTTAAACCTTCAACAAGTAAAAGAAAGAGAGAGGGAGACTCACCAATGAGATATGGCGAGCGTGGGCGGCTTCTCTTTGCAACGAGGGCTCCTCCTCTCCTTCGCGAACAACGACGGTGGCGGTGGCGGCGGCGGCGGCGGCAGCAAGTCTCTTCCTCCTCTTCTCTCACAAAGCCTTGGCTCTCTCCCTCGCTCTCTCCCTCGCTCTCGCTCTCAAAAGGCGAAGAAAAGAAAATGAAAACGGCGCTCTGGTTTCGGCCGCGCTTTTTTTCCCTGCGGCGTCGCAATTGGCGTCGCTATATGCGTCGCTATTTGCGTCGCATTTTGCGACGCATATAGCGACGCCAATAGCGACGCCTATAGCGACGCCTATAGCGACGCCTGTAGCGACGCCGATATCCGCCGTCGCTAATCGGCGTCGCTATTGGCCCATTCCCTTGTAGTGGGAACCCTCAATGGCAAAAGCATCAGCAACTATGGTCTCAATGCCTAGTAACCCTATCCTTGAATTAGCTAAGGAGGAATTTAGCCATGACCTAGAATATTTGAAGATGATAAAGGAGATTTTGGAAAAATACCAAAGCCACAAACTTAAGGTCAAGTATCAAGAATTCTCTATCAATGGGGGACTTGTCTATTTTAGGACAATATTATGCATACTCTCAAGCAAGGGACTTTGTTGTTGGGTTACCTTCAATTCAAGGAGGATACAATTCAATTATGGTTATAGTAGATATTCTCAACAATGTTGCACATCTCATTTCAGTCAAGACAAACTATAAAGCTTTAGATAATGCCAAATTATTCATTAAGGAGATATTCAGACTCCATGGGTTGCCCAGAAGGATCGTTAGTGGACTGTGACTCCCTCTTCACATCTCACTTCTGGAGAGGGATATTTGAGGCCGTTGGGACTCAGTTATGTTTCAATACAACCTATCACCCCTAAATTGATGGCCAAACGGAGAGACTTAACCAAGACATTGAAGATATTCCTAGAGTGTAATGCTACCGTAAACCCAAGAAATGGATCCAATATCTACCATTAGTAGAGTTTGCATATAATGTTTCTTACCAACAAAGCATTCAAATGACACCTTTTCAAGCATTGTATGGGCATGATTTCCATACTCCATTGAATTTTTCAGATCTTACCTTAAGGGTAGATGCTTCCAAGAAAATGCTTGAGGAAATGGATGAGCAGGTCAAGGCCATCATACAAGATATTAGAGCCGCCAAGGATAGGCAGAAAGACTATGCAGATCTAAATAGACAAGAGCGACTCTTCAAAGAAGGAGATATGGTTTTTATTCGTGTACGACCCAAGAAGAGCTCCTTATCATTGGGAGAGTTTAAAAAGCTAACCTCAAGGTATTGCAAGACCTACAGGATCCTCAAGTGCCTAAGGCCAAATGCCTACAAACTTCAACTCTGCAAGAATGTAAAGGTTCACAATGTATTTCATGTTAGTCTACTAAATAAATATGTATCCAATCCTAGCCATGTACTCAATGATCAACAAGTTGTAATGCCAAGCCAAGGAGTCCTTGAGCTCTGGCCAGATATAATCCTAGGCATTCGAGAAAAGTGATTGAGGAGTAGAACTCTCAGAGAATACCACATCCAGTGGAAAGACTATCCACAAGAAGATGCCATATGGATTGATGAGAGTACTCTCTCCCAACAATACCCCCAATTCATTTCGAGATGAGGACATGTCGATCCCTTAAGGGGGGAAGGATGTAATATTCCCCGTAGCCCATAGGATCCCCCATTTAATAATCAAAATTATTCAAAAAAAAAAAACTCTCCCTCACCCCCTATCAATGTTGCCATGTGGCAGAGGGAGGGGGAGATGAAGTACAAGATGGCAGAGCTGAAGAAGTAGATGTCGGTCTACTTGATGTGAATAATGATGGGGGGAGGGGCACACGTGTACCACCTCTCTTCCACCCACTATCTCTTCTCCCCCCCTAGGCATGCCAAATGAATGGCGGCAGGCCAAATTAGTTGCCCAGATAGGAGGTAAGAGGAGGGGCCCCGTGTCACGTCCCCCCCTCCCCCCCCCAAAAAAAAACCCTCCTTCTCACTATAAATTCTCCCACCCTCCTTAAGTGGAATACATGCTACTTCCTTTTCCCCCCCCCTTGCTGCCGCTGACTGAAAAAAGGGGAGAGAGAGAGAGAGAGAGAGAGAGAGAGAGAGAGAGAGAGAGAGAGAGAGAGAGAGAGAGTGTGTGTGTGTGTGTGTGACAGAGAGAGAGGGTGAGATAGAGAGAAGAGGAATCTCCCAAGGAACTTCCAAGTCCTTCCCCCTTGTGAGAGGAGTTCACATGCCCAGACTCTTGCAAGCCCACGCCATTCTCTCGCAAGGAGTCAGCTTCCTTAGTAGCTTGTGCACACATCCCTGAAGGAAGCCCAAACTAGACAATGCCTCCAAAGAGAAGTAAGGTCCAATCAAACGTGTATCCCGCATCAACTGACGGAGCTATGGGTCAAGGAACCGCAACGCTTAGTAACCATGTGCATTCTATAAATCTTACTCTGGAAGAAAACATCTAAGGGAACAATAAACACATATTGATTACATTGGGTAGGAAAAAGTATTCATGCTAAAATTTATGGTAGCAAACCACCAATTATGTTGCATTAAAATCATATTGGAAAGTGCGTTTTTAATTGCACTAGGGCATGTTATAGAATGAAAAATTTGCACAATAGACTTCGCATCGATGCATACAAAAATCAAGGATTTTATTGTTTTTGCTCATAGAGTGTTAAATTTATGCACTAGCATTGTTTTATTTGAGAGGTAAAAGGAATTGAAAGATGGATGCACTCGAGTGCATAGAAAAATTATAAGTACTGACAAGGATTGATGCTTTATATCAATGATATTTTGAAGGAAACCTCCATCTAGGAAAGTTTCATCGTATGATTGCAAGGCACGATCCCAAGTATCTTAGTTAACAAAGAAATATTCACATTCGTTTTTGCAAGAAATAGATGCATTCATGAAAAGAAGTAAATTCTTGCTTCACTGCATGAGTAAAAGAGAAAAAAGAATTGAAGGAAATAAAAGTGTTTCTCTTTTTCCATAAAATTGCATGTTACCCCATGATTGCAATGTGCATAAATTAGAATAATTGCATTCACTGAGGCATGAAAAAAAAATGTATCTACAATAGAGAATACTTAAAAGACATCCAAGCTCCGATGTGCCTGAGGTAATGACACGAATATTTAGAATTGTCTAGGTAAGAAGGGAAACTCACTTAGGTTATTCCCTTGGATCCCTGATCAATAGATAAACCTTATAGAGATATTTGTGACCCAACCATTAAAACGATGGAAACACTGTCTAAGGACCGCCGACCATAGGACTACTGAGTTCTCTTTTCACACTCATTGTTGGCGAGAGCATAGTTACCCACAAACATGCGACTATTCATAGCAAACTAGGGTTGCTATGGTGGAGAAATAAAACCCCAGGATATTGGCACTCATCCAAACCATGGTAGATTTATTTTATCTCACATAAGGTAATTGATAATGATTTCCGCAATGGAAATCAAAGGTGTAGGATAATGAGAATAGGAGGGACCCTAAATAGGGCCTAGAGTGATCTAGGATGACAAAACTCAACATATGCAAAAACTCTAAACCCTAGAGGATTAGGATAGGGTTTCATGGGGATAATAATGGGAGGGTAGCACCTATTAAAGGCACATCGCAATTCCTATTGCAAGGATAATCGAGGGATGAATCATAGAGTACTCATCCATGAGTAGGAGGACTTGTACCTAGAATACCTCTAACACATGAGAGATATGGATGGTAACATCGAGGATTCAATGCAAACGCATCACGACTAATATCTACAAGGTAAGAAAATCCAACGATTGAATGCTAACCATTCAAAAAGGAAAATCCACCTTACCAGGTGTTTTGAGCACTCGCCACATTATTATTTGTGCTTGTAAATCTAAGAGCACTGCCTATAAAAGGATTGATTGATGCAAGCTCTCATAAAAAAGCTCGTATAATGAAATATGTTAAATTTATGGAGGGCGCACCCCCAGACCACCCCCAGTTGGCCACCAACCCTATCCAAGGGGTTTCTAAATAATCGTGATGGGAATATAGAACGAACCTGCCACGAGAGGTCTCTCCATGGATTAGTTTGATTGTAGGACCAGACTTGGATGTCGAGGGGGCTTTGGCTATAAATTCCTTGCCTCGGGTCCTACTCAAATGATCTACATGACTCGAGATGGATTCTCAAGGCCTCGTTACTAGTGTAAGGATGGAAACTTAGAGGCAATAAGATGCATCCTCACGGATTGTGGAATCATTTTCATATCAATGCATAAAATTATGTAAATGAACATGTGGCTAAGATGTTAATTAAGGAAGCTTCTTGTATGTGTTACCACTAATGTGCCCTTAGGTAAGTAGAAAACTAAAGCTACTAAGGGAAGCGGGTGGGCGGAATCCCCAATGGGTCCACAAGGTGGTCGTAGAGATCTAGAAGGCTTCTCAACATTCAAATCGCAATGACGTATTGACCTTAGATAATGTAGGGTAGAACCATGGCTCATATCATTTTAGGGGACTGGAATGGGACTTTATCCTATGGGTAGAGAGGTTGAACAATGTATCTCTCTCATTTCCCATTCTCCTTGAACCAAGTGCAACATGAGGCCACCTCAGTTTAGATGCTCTACACAAAGTATGACTTGACCGTTAGAAACCCAGCAGGATTCAGGTCGATCCTGACCAGGTTGGCTGGTACGCTTCATTGAGGAGTAGACTCGGGATTTGCTATTGGACAAACCTTGTGACATTCTGTGGGAGTGCCAGGGAGCTAGCATAGAAAGTCTTGCATTGCAGACCATCGTAGTAGACCTTGAAGAGGAACACAAGCTATCGTAGAAAGTCCTACAAGGTATAGCAATGTACAACCAGTAAATAGTAGGCTAGGAGATTACGATAGGAAATAGAAATGTGAGAAGTCTAGTGTGTGCTACCCTAGCAAATAGAAATTGAACAGGAACAAATGCAGATAGGGAGAGAGCACTAGAGGCACACTTAACACTGAGTGATCTTCTCACGAAGCGACTGATAGACAACACGTCGGCAGAGCAAAGCACTGCAGCAATAGCAACATCCTTGCTAGCAAGATTAGGAGTTAACCAGGGCTCCAAGAGCCAGTCGAGGATCCTCGTGGTTGCAAAACAACTAGACAAGTACCAGCCAAGCAATGACGCATATAGTTTTGTAGACCAGCTTGAGCAAGTCTATGAGGCTAAGGGCCTCACGAATCTTGCCCAGTGCTTGCAAGCTTTTGGCCTATTCTTAGACAATAAAGGATGGATGTGGTACACCAGTTTGGACAATGATAAATGCAATGACTTTAACACCTTCAAGAGTCTCTTCATTAAGAGGTTCTTTGAGGCGGGATACTTTGATAACCTTATAGTTAGATTGATGAATGTCAAGCAGAAGGACAAGGAGGATATCCAAGACTATGTCACCCATGTGCGAAGTCTTATCAAGAGAATCCCAACCCCGTAGAGAGGCCTAGTGAATGAGCTGCCTCCACTGTGTTCATAAGTGGAATCCGAAGTAAAGAGCTTTACACAGCCTTGGTGAGCAACTCAACCATGTAAAGGGATGTGCTAGCTAGGGTCTTTGAGGAAGCCATATGAGTGGATGACTTTCTCAAAGAGAGAAGCTCAAGATCCACAACCTGAGACATCACTATTCCTAGAGCCTCAGGAAGAACCCCGATTGCTAGTGACGGTGTCACACGGAATATGTACAGGAGTTCGCAAAATTTGCTCGTTGCACAGGGCTGATATGCAAGATGAAAGAAAAATCAAGATTGATTCAAGACAACAGATTTGTTGACAAAGGTCTAGTATATTGCAGTTCTATTCCAAGTACAAATCCAAAGCCAGATTACAAAACCAAAGCTCAATCAAGAGAGCTAAACCCATAGCCATAAAAGCCAAGTTGAGTATTCAATGAAGTTCAAGAGCTTCTAGTCATGAATAAATCCCAAATCCAAGTGTTTGTCCTCAAGAACCCAAGACAAGTTCTCCAAGTAGATAGATCTTTAGCAACTTACAAATTAAGGCATGACACCAACAGGATGTCTCCCTAGGAATGCTAATGGTATCATTCTGCCATCGCTTTGTTCTTTTCAGTGCGGCCATCCTTGGATAGCAATCCACTTTGTTGAGGCTTTACCACCCCCATACACTCCCTCACCATGACCTTTCTCACTTGTTCTATCTCGAATAGACTTAGCTTTAGGACAAAGGGTGCATTCCATTGACGGTCTTTTTCTTCTGGACTACTGAAGAGCACGATCTTTTCCTCCACACACTCTTTGAGCTCTCTCTTTCTACAACAAGATTTTTTGCTTAATTTCCACGCAAGCTTGGCTTCACCATATTTGCTACGACTTCCTTCTCTGTTTGCTGCACTCCTTCACCCTCATGACAACTAACTTATTAACAGTGATGAGATGATGAAGATCAATTTGGTTTGATCCTTCTCTCCCTTAGCAAGCACTTTGAATCCCTTGTTCAAGCCTCTGTCTCAACAAGGTCGAAGTATCAAATTATCATGGACTTTTGTAAGTATCAACTTCTCTCCTCTTTCATACGTTGATTTAATTCTTCCTGTGTGGGTTGAATAGATTGGGAAGGAGCAAATCCATGCCACAATTTGATTCCACTCAAAAAACCCTTGCAGATTGAGTCTTGCTACAAATTTCACCTAAGGCTGAAAACTTTGCCGAAATCTGGTTGTGATATGCAAACTCAATATGTTCTAAAATATCTCCACGCAGAGGGGGCCAATCAATCCCACCCGTCCGTGATCACATGTCCAATAAATAGGATAGTAGCGTCGGTGCAACAAGTCAACCTCATAAAGGCCCCCCCTTCTCAAAGACACCAACAATCTTGTCATTCTCATATAGCTCAATGTTATCCTGCAAGATTGAGCTAGCATCCCATGTACTCCCTTTCACTACAGATAAATCTGTAATTGCATGTTTATGTGACTTTTCTGCACCAGCTCCTCCAAATCATCACAGATCATATCTTTTTCATAGATATCATTAGCTTTGCTTTCCCCATAATCTTCAAAGCTTAAAAGCTTTAATGATGGCATCCCAAAAAAAATAGTCACGACAAGAGCCATTTCATACGCAGAGCGACGTTGTTTTTATTTGTTTCAATTTAAAACCTTTTTCAAAGATTTCCAATCATTGATAAGCTAAATCATTGGCTTATGATTTATTCCAATGATTTGTTTTGTGTTCACACTTGCAAGAAAGAAACCAGTTTTATTTAGTCACCATTCACACCCTTTTTCATGGAAAGCTTCGCGTTTGATCAAATGTAATCTTATGCATCTTCTATTCTTGGGTTTTTGATAGACTCATTCCAAGATGTTGCTTTAGTTTAAGAAATTGCTCTTCATGTCTTGCCCTCTTGACTTTGGATTAGACAGAGTTTGTACGGTCGTAATAATCCCATACAAATTTGGCATTCTCGCTTGTCTTGACATTAAACTGCATATACTAAAAACCTTTGTCATCATTTTAGAAGTTTTTGGATACATAAACAATGTAGACACACAAGCAAGAATTCATATGAGCTACCATACACAGACATTTTTGTGCATGAGTACTAGTCACTAAATACAAAGGATAGAATCAAGCAATAAAATTTTCAAACTAATAGTTCAAACTAAACAGCAAACGAAAAGAGACATACAATAGAAAAAAAATTCCTAATGATGCTAACTAATGAGTTTAAATTCCTAGCAAAAAACTCCACCCTCAGGTTTGCAGTGGTGGATGCATAGCATCACGACAACGGATCTAGCCACAAGGCACGCGAGATAGAGGAAATAATGTCAATCAGAGCAAGGAGTTGGCAGACGTGAAGCTAGAGTTTGCTAAGCTATAGGAGATAATGAGAAGGCCTACGTGATCCCATGTCCAATGTGTGTATTGCAGTGGAAACCATCTTCGAGTGGAGTGTCAGGGCCCAAGATCCTGAGACCTTGCACCAATTGCGATAGGTTTGACCACGACGCCATGCACTGCTACTTTACAGATTGCTGCGGAGACTCCCATATTCGCAGCCTTACAACCAACCTTACCTAGGGAATAGGCCTCTGAATTTCTTTGGGAGAGGAGCCATGTTGGCCCTCCTAGCACCTAACCATACAAAGCTAGCCATCTCTAGGATAGAGATCAATCCCAAAGGCATACCCTAGCTGCCTAGACCTTATATGTAGCCCATCCACCAAGCGACGTTCCAGTCCACTACGTAGAGGAGCCTAACGATGAGGAGCCCTATGTGAACCCTTATGTCTCTCATACGACAAAGAGGGCAATCCAGTTCTCATGGACTATTGGCTAGTGCAGATGATGGTGTTAGGAAGAGGGAGAGGAAGAGGCTTAGGGGGGTAGACCCAAAAATCGATTTCTTGTTGGACTTTTGGTCACCCAGGACACATTTCCTCACGTTGCCTTGAAAGGGAGCAAGAAAATCAAGATACGGCTTATCTCAGATGCGTTGAGTGTGGAATCACCTACCTCTTTTCCCATTGCCCTAGGGGAAGACAATCATCTAATTCTACAATTTTACCATTAGTTCCACTAGGGTTGTTTGGCATTGAGACATACAACAGGGAGGCCATGCAATCTCATTGCATGTCATTACCCGTGCACAAAAAAGGTTGGCTGGCATATCATTGCCAAGGCCTAGCAACTTAGATGCAGCCTCCATCAAAAAGAAAATTCATAAGTGAAAAAAGAAGAGAAGTGAGGAAAATGTCACTTTGAAAACAGAGAGCGCAAAAAATTTGCTTGTTGGAAAGAAATTAGCGGATGCTGAGGCCAAAACATCAGCCCCAAAGATGGCTAAAAAAGAGATTGCTAAGGTAGGGGAGTACCCCAACCCGAAGTGCCAACTCAAAGCCCTAGAAAAGGTCAAGGAGTGGGTAAGAGAAGCGAAGAATACCCAAAGGATGTTGAGCCCATCTTGGATTATGAGATCGAAGATCTTTCTAGTGTGAGCACACCAGTCTCTCCCACATGACCGAGAGGTGCGTCTACACCTCAAATTGTGCTTCCTAGACAGAGCATGAATGCCATGGGCCAACAAATCAGTTGAGACTATGGACCAAGAAGCACAGAATTAGGGGACAAGTAAGCAGTGAGCAATCTTCTTACAAATTTGGTGAGCACCCCTATAACCATGAGCTTAGGAGACGTACTTAGGTAGCATCCAACACTATGGCAAGAGCTAAAGCAGTGGCAGGAAGGATTGAGGGAGCGAGTTGCCATTAACTTGCAAGACCACAATGCAATAATGAAAATACTGAGCCTGACACTGCACTCAGTGCCTAAATCATTGCATATTAATGCTTTTTGGGAAGGCACAAAAATATACGCGGTCTTACCAGTCCTAGCTCTAGGTAACACCACAAGGAAAGGGATTGTAGACACGAGGCAAGAGTCAATGTGCTCAACTACACAGTACTCCAGGCTAGGGGTAACACACATGTTGAGGATGCTAGGTTCAATGTCACATTGGCTAATGGAATGAAAGTGAAGCCATTTGAAGTGCTGAGAAATTTGTCATTGAAGATCGCAGGAGTCCAATTCTCCATGGATTTTATAGGTATGCAAAGAGTGGACTACAATATCTTGTTAGGCCGACCTTGGATGTGCAACACACCAGTCATAGAAGATTGGGGTAATGTTCTGATCTTCCTAGGCAATCCAATGGAAGTGGTAAGAATGGAGGTGGACACTTGGAAGACTACACTAGTCAACATAGACACCATCTCGACTATGTTCAAGGACGATACTCAAGTTAGGAAATATTACAGGCCACTAACTAAGCATATTCCTTACTCGAAGGATGAGGAGATTGGATGCATGTGCCAGCCACAATCGATCTACCATTATCAAATAATGAGGAGTCACACAAATAGGTTGGATCGCACCTGGTTGGAGCACATGGGAGCTATTGATTACGAACAAGTGGGTCTTGCCTAACCAAGTGCCACAGCAATACTCAAAATGGAATCACCATTTGAGCTACGACCCCCTAGAGAGACTTCCTATTCTAGCAAAGATGGAGAGTTCAACTTTGAGTTAGAGGTAAGCTCAGACAGTGACCCTGAGATACCTCGACCACCTAAGACCAAGCGCACCAAAGGAGACCTACTTGTTCACCTAAGGCGCATGAGGTTGAAGGAGGAAAAGAGGAAACATCCAAGGGACCCACAAGCTGAGGAACAAAGGAAGCTGCAAGACCTATCGAAGCAGTTCACGAGATTTTAGAAAGGCAAGCGGGTAATGGTCTTGCTAGGAGCCAAGAGAGGAGGACAAGTGAGCAAGCCCATAGAAAGACCTGCCAAAGTCAAGGAGGTCAACAAGGCAGAGGAAGGGGAGACACCCCGACCTACTTTTATGGTCAATGACTTGACCAAGGAAGAGGAGTTGACTCTCATTTCTCTTTTGCAAGAATACATAGACGTATTCGCATGGTCTCTCAATGAGCTAGGAGGGGTAGATCCCAGTGTAGTGACTCATAATATCCTAGTGACATCCAATGCAATGCTTCGGTCAATCAACGACTGTTTCCAATGATTTCCAAACACGCTCACACTGCCAAGGAGGAAATTGATAAGCTAATGAGAGTAGGATTCATTTATGAGATTGAGCACACGGATTGGGTATCACCCATAGTGATTGTAATGAAGAAGAATGGAAAGATCAGAGTGTTCATCAACTACAAGAAAGTCAACAATGCCATAAAGAGAGACAATTATCCACTACCATACACTAAGCATATGCTCAAGAGGGTGGCTGGTAAAGAGGCCTAGAGTTTCCTAGACAGCTTCTTTCGATATAACCAAGTGCAAGTACATCCAGATGACAGGCACAAAACTGCCTTTGCTATTAAGTAGGGGATCTTTGTCTAGGTGGTCATGCCCTTTGGGATGAACACACTAGCCACATTTCAAAGGCTCATGTGTGGCATTTTCAAAGACATGCTCTGGCAAGGGGATTAAAGGTATTTTCTAACAATCTATGTGTCCACTTCACTTGGAAGGCACACATGGGCAAGCTCCAAGTAGTCTTTGATAGATGTAGACTATATCAACTCTCATTGAGCCCCTTAAAATGCGAGTTCTAGGTGAAGCATGAATGCATCCTAGGACACATGGTGTCAAAGAATGGAATTTTCATCGACTTCTCTAAAGTTAGGGTGATCTTCCACCACCAACTGAGTACAAGGGAGCGCAATGCCTCCTCATCCATATACGTTACTACTAAATGATTTGTGCTAAATTATGCATTGATTGCTCAGCCTCTATACAAATTGTTGGTGATATTTGAATGGACCAAGGAATGCTAGCGTGCATACAAAGGACCGAAGGAGGCTCTAACCACGACACCAATCTCACGAGCCCCAAACTAGACTATAACCTTCCATGTTTATATTGATGCCTCAAAGTCTACCATGGGGGATGTGTTGTGCTAGCTAGGTGAACACAAGTTAGACTATCTAGTGAGCTTCGCTAGTAGACAAATCACAGATACCAAGATGAACTACTCCACCACAGAGAGGGAAGGGTTAGCCATGGTGTTTACTGTGAAGAAATTTTGGCATTACCTTTTGGCTACACCCTTTGTCTTCTTTGCTGACCATCAAGCCTTGCTTTATCTTGTTAACAAACCTTACACTACGGGATGCATTGCTTGATGGTTACTTATGCTCCTAGAGTTTGACTTCTCTGTGGTTGTACACAAAGGGAAGCAACACTACATGGCTGACCATATGTCTCGCATAACCATAGGAGAAGTTGTTGGACAAGGCATCATGGAAAACTTGCCTAATGTGCATATATTTAACTTGTCTTGCTAAATGGACTTGTTTGGACCTGACTTGATGCTTTGCTGGGGGAAAATGACATAGTCCAAGTGCTAGAGTAAGGACTACCTGAGAGACCTATCGAGAAGGCCCGACTTAGGTGACTCGTCCTCAAAATCCAACCCTATCAATTGATTGCATGATAACTCTATAGATTAGGGCATGATGGCTTGCTACATAGATGTGCATGAAAATATGAGATGCATGGCGTGCTTGTAGAATCACAAGGCAAAATTATGGGAGGGTACTTCAGCAGAGACACAACAACCCGCAAAAGGTGATGTAGTCTCAACTATGGTGACCTACCCATTTTTTAGATACACTGCAATTTGTAAAGCACTATGATGAGTGCTAATGGACCAAGGTACCCATTTGTAGGGACAAAATGGAGCTCAGTCCAATCATTACAAGACAACCTTTCAAGAAATGGAGTCTTGACTTCATTGGACCGATTAGTCCTACGGTACAGTATTCACAGACCAAGTACATCATCGTTGACACTGACTACCTTACAAAGTGGGCAAAAGCACGAGCCACAAGGAAAAATGATGCTAATCACTGCTAAGTTCATTTATCACCTGAACCGGCAATGCTTGAGACCCTCAAGGGAGAGGGCATAGAATTCTTCAATGAGAGCCGTATAAAGAAGTACTACCCTCCCACGCACCCATTGCATGAGCCTCCCATGATAGAGCCCCTTGTCAGAGTTCGAGTTGCCACATTAACGAAAATTGAGGAAGAAGATGAGAAGGCAATGGCACCCACATACTTGCGCATAACGGTCACTACCCAATAGACACATACCTTCAATATCTTAACTCAGGACCATTGGACTCGAATTGGCTGACCACAACTCCAACCTATCAACTCCAAACTCAGCCCATTTGGGGGTCAATCATATGCCCTTCTAGGGAAGTGTAAAGTAGTAGCCTTTTTCGAGTCTAAAAGCATACCTATTGTAATGTGCCCGCTCCTCAAATCATGGGACACATCTTAACAATCCATTGAGAGATATATCTAGAAGACGCTGCCCAGCACTCCCATGGAATGACATGGGGTTTCCCAACTAGGGTCTCTCAACTCTACCCCTCAACGGAACTTATCCGACCGTTCCCACTAGGATCGACCTGAAGTCCAGGTTCCTGGTCAAGACTGTCTAAGGTCATAGATCGACTTTTTCCAACATTTCCTGTTAATATTTCCTTTTGAGGAAAGCTCTCGACTGACCGAGACCACCCTTCTATAGGATAGACCCATTGGTCACATCCATCATGCTTCCCTCGAGGGTTGTTTTAGTTATCTAATTACCTACCACGTTATGTTTAACACATAAAAGTAGCCTTCTTAATTAACCCATTAGGCACAAGTTCCTTTACGTAATTTAGGGCACAGACACAAAGACAAGATAAAAAAAGATTAAACACTTCCTTAACTTATCTTCGGATTAATGTTTGTCTCTTGCCCATGCAGGAGAATTAAGTATTCCTTTCTGCCTCCGCCTAAAAATCCTTCTGTCTCCTGGGAACAAAATCCGAAGGTTTATCTTACCAAGATTCTGCCTTGTAACTAGTATCAGGGCCTCAAGATCCCATCTCGAGTCACGGAGAACACTTGTCTAGGGTCCGTAGGCATTGGGATTTATGGCTAGAATCCCGGTGGCACCCAAGCGTCCTCGTACGCCAAGTAATTTCCACGGAAAGACCTCTCACAGTGGGTTCGGTCCACATTTCTGGTGTGGATTCACAACCCCCTTGGTTAGGGTTTGGCGGTTCGCGGGGGGTAGCTAGCACCATCCTTCCTTAATTATTCCTTTAGGAAATCAATCACAGCTAAAGCACCCAGCTTAAAAGCAATCACTAGGGGAAACATCCCTTTTGTTTCCATGGAAATCAATCATCTCAGACTTGGCCATGCAATCATCAAACACATCCTACTTGGGTTATTAGCAAATCCACATTAACAAACAATTAAATGCACAACCTCTTGCTTCAAGGCATCACAATCCCATTGCATGCACAATCAGAATTTAACTTGGATGTATCAAAACCCTTGCTCAAGGGATTTATAACCTTTTCAAAAAGCCAAGCATAACTTGGATCAACAATCTATTTAGGGTTAGGTCACCAGCTTCAACTAACCTAGGAGCGTATCCATTTGCGATAGTCTACAACAATATTGATAAAACAATTCGCAGGCAATTATACTTATTCCTAATGCACCGGATCACATGTGACTTGCATCTATGAAAGTCTAGGGTTTTGTCTAACGATGGAAGTGTATCTCATGAACAAAAATTAACATTTCATGTGTTTCTTTTAACCATGATTGTGAAACATGAATTCTAAATGACTTTTCATGCCATTGAAGTGGTTAAAAAGCTATCATTTTATGTGAAGTAAGGTGATAACCTTATTATTTTATGTGTGTAAAAGCTATCATTTCGTGCCTAAAATCTTGTGCGAATTCCAAACTCTAATGTTTCGCGCATGCAACTTAGTACTTAGAGTAAACAGAACCCTAAGACTCGTTCTTGTTCCATGCACGTTACCAATCCTTTCATCTCTAATACCCAATTATTTTTAAAGCTTAGAACCTGGGTTTGATTCGTGTTTGTTGTGTTGGTCACTCCACTTGCCTCTCCAACATTAGTGGTAGCTTGGGTGCCTATGCTTCCCGCGACTTTCTTCTTGGGAGCCATTCGCCTCACGGAGATTAGGTAGTCCGGACCTTAACGGTTTTTGGGTCGACAAGTTTGGTTAGGAAAGACCGCTGGATGGGGCCCTTCGCCGAGAGGGTGGTTTGGGTATGGCTCCTTGCAGCTACTCACAAACTCCCACTCCCTCTCTTTCTTTCTCTCTCCCTCTCTCCTCCTCTTCTTTTCTACTATCTCCCTACTCTTTCTCTCTCTCTTCCACTTCTTCTTTTCTCTTATTCTCCTTCTCTCTCCTTCTCTTCTCCTCTTACTACCTCTTCTTCTCCTTCTTCTTTCACTACTTCTCTCTCTTCCCTCTTCTCCTTCCCTTCCTCTCTTCCCTCTCACCTTCTCTTCTTCCTTCCCTCTTCTCTCTCTTCCCACGTCTCCTCCTTCTCTCTTTCACTTCTCTCTCTTCTTTTTCTCCCTTACTCTTCTTCTTCTCCCTTCCTCTTCTTCTTCTCCTCTCTCTCCCTCTTCCTTCTTCTCCTTCTCCTCTCTTCTCTCCCTCTTCTCTTCTTCCTTCCCTCTTCTCCTCCTTCTCACTCCCACTTCTCTCTCTTCTTTTTCTCCCTTACTCTTCTTCTTCTCACTTCCTCTTCTTCTTCTCCTCTCTCTCCCTCTTCCTTCTTCTCCTTCTCCTCTCTTCTCTCCCTCTTCTCTTCTTTCCTTCTCTCCCACTCCTTCCTTCTCTCTCCTTCTTCTTCACTTCTTCTCTTCTCTCTCCCTCTTCTCTCCTTCTTCACTTCTCCTTCTTTTCTTATCCTTCTCTTCTTCTCCTTCTCTTCTCCCTCTTCTTCCTCCTCTTCTCCTTCTTACAGTGTCCACGGGGCCCATAGTCGTCAACTGAATGAGGAGGGGGGGCCTGTACGTCAACAGGGGGCCGCAGCGTCAGTCAGTGGGGCTAGGGGGCTGCCTGTAGCAAACCGGGGGGAGGGGCTTGTAGATGACGAGGAGGGGTGGTCTTATAGGGGGGTGTAGCTGTATGCCGCCACCTAGGAAGCATGCCCCTCCCTTTCCCTACTCACTCCCTCTCTCTCTCTCCCAGACGTACTGTTAGGGGGGAGGGAGAGGGTTTTTTTTTTTTGAAAAAATAAAAAGGGGGGGTTCTTATGGGATACGGGGATATTACATCCTCTCCCCCTTAGAGGAATTGAGATGTCCCCATCTCTCCCTCTTCTCTCCTTCTTCACTTCTCTCTCCTTCTCCCCTTAGAGGAATTGAGATGTCCTTCTTCACTTCAAGAACCTATCCCTCGCATAGCTTCTTGAAGCTTATCCCAAGTGACTGTCCCCTCCGAGATCACTTGGTCTCTACACCACTATTTCCACCAAAGTCTTGCTTCGCCTATAAGCTTAAATTTGGCGAGCATGGCTTGGTTAGCAGGTGTAGTTCCTGCTGCCTCAAAATAGTCCTCCATGGACTCAATCAAGATCTCAACATCAACTTAAACAGTCCTTCCCTTGCCATCAAAGTCGGGTGGCTTAACTTTCTTGAGAAGGAACTTCTTCTCTTGCATGTCAGCATTTGTGGATGTAGAAGGTGCTTGACAATCAAGCCATACCACTTAGGTTATTTCTGTTTAGGATATGTCCATGAACCGAACATTAATCAATCATGCATCATTAAGAAGTTTTGCTCTGATACCAACTGTAACCTGCCCGCTCCTCAAATTATGGGACATGTCTTAGCAGTCCATCGAGAGATATATCTAGAAGACGCCACCTAGCACTCCCAAGGAATGACATGGGGTTTGCCAACTAGGGTCTCTCGAATCTGCCCCGCAACAGAACTTATCTGGCCGTTTCCACTAGGATCGACCTGAAGTCCAGGTTCCTGGTCAACATTGTCTAAGGTCATCCACGCTTCCCTCGAGGGTTGTTTTAGTTATCTAATTACCTACCACGTTATGTTTGACAAATAAAAGTAGCCTCCTTAATTAACCCATTAGTCACAGGTTCCTTTACGTAATTTAGGGCACAGACACGAAGATAAGATAAAACAAGATTAAACACTTCCTTAACTTATCTTCAAATTAATGTTTGTCTCCCGCCCATACAGGAGAATTAAGTGTTCCTTTCCATCTCCGCAGAAAATCCTTCCCTCTCCTGGCAACAAAACCTGAAGGTTTATCTTACAAAGATTTCGCCTTGTAACTAGTATCAAGGCCTTGAGATCCCATCCCGAGTCACGTAGAACACTTGTGTAGGGTCCGGAGGCATTGGAATTTACGGCCAGAGCCCCATTGGCACCCAAGTGTCCTCCTATGCCAAGCAATTTCCACATAGAGACCTCTCGCAGCGGGTTCGGTCCACATTTCTGGCAGCGGATTCACAACCCCCTTGGTTAGGGTTTAGCGGTTCGCGAGGGGGAGCTAGTGCCATCCTTCCTTAATTATTCCTTTAGAAAATCAATCACAGCTAAAGCACCCATCTTAAAAGCAACCACTAGGGAAAACATCTCTTTTGTTTCCATGGAAATTAGTCATCTCAGACCTGGCCATGCAATCATCAAACACACCCCACTTGGGTTATCATCAAAACCACATTAACAAACAATCAAATGCACAACCTCTTGCTTCAAGGTATAACAATCCCATTGCATGCACAATCAGAATTTAACTTGGATATGTCAAAACACTTGCTCAAGGGATTTACAACCTTTTCAAACAACCAAGCATAACTTGGGTCAACAATCCATTTAGGGTTAGGTCACCAGCTTCAACTAACCTAAGAGCGTGTCCATTTGTGATAGTCCACAGCAAGATCGATAAAACAATTCGCAAGAAATTATACTTATTCCTAATGCACTAGATCAAATGTGACTTGCGTCTATGAAAGTCTAGGGTTTTGTCTAACGATGCAAGTGTATCTCATGAACAGAAATTAACATTTCATGTGTTTCTTTTAACCATGATTGCGAAACGTGAATTCTAAATGACTATTCATGCACTGAACTGGTTATAAAGCTATCATTTTATGTGAAGTAAGGCGATAACCTTATCATTTTATGTTTGTAAAAGCTATCATTTCGTGCCTAAAATCTTGTGCGAATTCCAAACTCTACCGTTTCGCGCATGCAACTTAGTACTTAGAGTAAATAGAATCCTAAGACTCATTCCTGTTCCATGCATGTTCCCAATCCTTTCATCTCTACTACCTAATTAATTTTAAAGCTTAGAACCTGGGTTTGATTCATGTTTGTTGTGTTGGTCACTCCGCTGGCCTCTCCAACGTTACTAGTAGCTTGGGCACCTACGCTTCCCGTGACTTTCTTTTGGGGAGCCCTTCCCCTCGCGGAGATTGGGCAGTCCAGACCTTAACGGTTTTCGAGTCGACAGGTTTGGTTAGGAAAGACCGCTGGATGGGGCCCTTCACCGAGAGGGTGGTTTGGGTGTGGCTCGTTACAGCTACTCACCAACTCCCACTCCCTCTCCTTCTTTCTCTCTCCCTCTCTCTTCCTCTTCTTTTCTACTATCTCCCTACTCTTTCTCTCTCTCCTCCACTTCTTCTTCTTTTCTCTTATTCTCCTACTCTCTCTCTCTCTCTCTCTCTCTCTCTCTCTCTCTCTTCTTCTCCTCTTATGACCTCTTATTCTCCTTCTTCTTCCACTACTTCTCTCTCTTCCCTCTTCTCCTTCCCTTCCTCTCTTCCCTCTCTCCTTCTCTTCTTCCTTCCCTCTTCTCTCTTCCCTCTTCTCCTCCTTCTCTCTCCCACTTCTCTCTCTTCTTTTTCTCCCTTACTCTTCTTCTTCTCCCTTCCTCTTCTTCTTCTCCTCTCTCTCCCTCTTCCTTCTTCTCCTCCTCTCTTCTCTCTCTCTTCTCTTATTCCTTCCCTCTTCTCTCTCTTCCCTCTTTTCCTCCTCTCTCCCACTTCTCTCTCTTCTTTTTCTCCCTTACTCTTCTTCTTCTCACTTTCTCTTCTTCTCCTCTCTCTCCCTCTTCCTTCTCCTTCTGCTCTCTTCTCTCCGTCTTCTCTTCCTTCCTTCTGTCCCACTCCTTCCTTCTCTCTCCTTCTTCTTCACTTCTTCTCTTCTCTCTCCCTCTTCTCTCCTTCTTCACTTCTCCTTCATTTCTTCTCCTTCTGTTCTCCCTCTTCTTCCTCCTTCAACCTTGGATGCGCAATGCTAGAGTCATCGAAGATTGGGGTAACGGCTTGATCTTCCTTGGCAATAGAATGGATGCCGTAAGAATAGAGATGGACACTTGGAAGACCTCACCAGTCGACCTAGACGCCATCTCTGCTATGCTCAAGCGGAACACTCAGGTCAAGAAGTCCTATGGGCCCTTGACCAAGTATATCCCATGCCCAGAGGATGAGCGGGATTGGATGCACGTTCTTGCTACAATCATCCTGCCATTCTCAGATCATGAGGCGTATGAGCAAGCCATCAAAATGATCAGCAAGTCTAACGAAGCACTCTCTGCACCAGTCTGCATGATGGCAAGAAGCCTCCGTGGAAAGCCTAAGCCTGTCACCTTTCATGTACCATCCAACAAAAGGGAACTCCAGGGGATACTGGAATACCTAACGGACCAGCTAGCTGGCAATCTAGCTGCAAATTTCAAACCACTCCAGGATCTCTTAGAGGAATCCAAGTGGCAATGGACCAGGGTGCACGATTTAAACCTCATATATAACTAGGCCCTAGTTCTTGACCAACGACACAGGGCATACCAAACCCTAGGAGATGACGAGCAGTCGGACGACAAAGATTCTAGCGACGAATACGAAGACTGCTGATCCTTCAGTGATGAGAGCGAGGGTGAAGTAGATACCGTAGAATACGAAACTGAAGGACAAGAAATTGAGCAGATACGAGCAGATGCCAAGCCGCAGATAAGGCAGACCCGTAGAGTAGAGCGAGGAGTCATGCACATGGAATGTGATCACGCTTGGTTGGAACGAGTAGGAGCCATAGACCTTGAGCAAGCAGACCTAGCCCAGCCAGGAACAACATCAATACTTAAGACTGAATCACCATCTGAACTGCGGCCACCTGGGGAGACCACCTCTTCTAGCGAAGACGGCGGGTTTGACTCTGAATTGGAAGTTAGTTCGCACAGTGACCCAGAGATCCCTAGGCCACCCCACGACCAGACGTACCAAGGGGGACCTACTCGTCCACCTGAGGCGCAGACAGTTAAGGCAGGAAGAGGTAAAGCAACCCAGGGATACACAAACAGAAGAACAGCAAAAGCCGTAGGAACTCCCTAAACGCTTCACGAAGTTTAAAAAAGGGGATAGGGTGGTAGTTCTATTAGGTGCCAAACGTCAAGGGCAGACGAGCGAACCAATCGAGGGACCAGCCAAAGTCAAGGAGGTAGACTTAGCCCAGGAAGGGGAAACACCCCAACCAGTATTCATTGCCGACAACTTGACTGGTGAACAAGAAACGAGTCTTGTCGCTCTCTTGCAAGAGTATACATACGTGTTTTCCTGGTCCTTAGAGGAGCTACAGGGGGTAGATCCAAGTGTCATGACTCACAACATACCCATGACGTCAGACGCAATGCCGGTCAAGCAGTGACCGTACCCTATGAATCCAAAACATGCTCATGCTGTCAAAGAGGAAATTGACAAGCTGATGAGAGCTGGATTCATTTACGAAATTGAGCACATGCACTGGGTATCACCCATAGTCATTGTGATGAAGAAGAATGGAAAAATCCAAGTGTGCGTCAATTACAAGAAGGTGAACGCTGCTATGAAGAGAGACAACTATCCATTGCCGTACACCGAGCACATGCTTGAGAGGGTGGCAGGCAAGGAAACCTGCAGTTTTCTGGATGGCTTCTCAGGGTACAACCAAGTGCAAGTGCATCCTGCGGACAAGATCGCCTTTGCCACTGAGTGGAGCGTCTTTGCATACATAGTCATGCCCTTTGGGTTGACCAATGCCCCTATCACTTTCCAACGTCTCATGTGCACCATCTTTAAGGACATGCTTTGCAAGGAGTTAGAGGTCTTTGTCGACGACCTGTGTGTCCATTCGACCTGGATCGAACACTTAGACAAACTCCCGTAGTCTTTGAATGGTGCCACCTATAACGTCTCTCCTTGAACCCCTTGAAGTGCCAGTTTTGGGTAAAGCACAGATACATCTTAGGACACATGGTGTCAAAGAACGGCATTGCCACTGACTTCTCGAAGGTCAAGGTTATTGTTGACCTTCCACCCCTAATTAATTACAAGGGAGTACAATGCTTCTTAGGCCATATAGGATACTATCGACGGTTTGTACTGAACTATGCGCTGATCGCCAGACCATTGTACAAGCTTCTGGTTGTCTTCGAGTGGACCGAGGCATGCCAATGAGCGTACGAAGAATTGGAAAAGGCTCTAAAAACAGCACCAATTCTATGAGACCCAGATTGGGGGACCATTACCTTCCATGTGCACATCGATGCTTAAGTTTGCCATGGGGGCAGTGTTGTGCCAACCTGATGAGCACAACTTAGATTATCCAGTGAGCTTTGCTAGCAGACAACTCACTGAGACGGAGATGAACTACTCGACAACAGAAAGAGAGGGATTAGCCATGGTGTTCGCTGTGAAGAAATTCTGGCATTATCTATTGGCCACACCCTTCATCTTTTTTGTGGACCATCAAGCCCTGCTCTATTTAGTAAACAAACCTTGTGCTATAGGGTGCATAGCTCGATGGCTCCTCCTGCTTCTAGAGTTCGACTTCTCTGTGGTAATATGGAAGGGAAAGCAACATTACATGGCTGATCACATGTCACGCATCCCCACGGGAGAAGCCCCTGGATAGGGCATCGTTGATGAGTTACCCGATGCCCACCTATTCCACCTATCCAGCAAGAGAGATTTATTTAAGGCTGATATAATGCCACATTGGGTAGACGACATAGTCCAAGTGCTGGAGCACGGACTACCTGAGCGACCAATAGAAAAAGCCCGACTTAGGCGCTTGATCCTGAAAATCCAGCCCTACCAGCTGATTGCAGGCCAACTCTATAGGCTGGGCCAAGACGGATTACTGCATAGATACGTGTGTGAGCATGAGATACATGATGTGCTCTTAGAGGCGCACAACGGCATCGCGGGAGGACACTTTAGTGAAGACACGACAGCACGGAAGGTGCTGCAGTCTCAACTATGGTGGCCCACACTTTTCTGCGATGCCAAGCAATTCATCAATCATTGTGATGAGTGCCAATGGACAAAAGTCTCGATTCGTAAAGATCATTGTAGCCACGGATTACCTCACAAGCCAAGTACATCGTTGTAGCCATGGATTACCTCACAAAATGGGCAGAGGCAAGAGCCATACAAAAAAACGATGCTAGGATGACTGCCAAGTTCTTATGGGAGCAAGTGATCTCGCGCTTCGGCTGCCCCATCGAACTGGTTAGCGACCAAGACACGCACTTCATCAACAAAGTATCCATCTTTCTCATTATCCATTGCAAATCCTTACCATAGTACCCTCAGGAAAATGGCCAGGCAGAATCAACTAATAAGATTCTTATCAATGTCCTGACTAAAGTAGTCTCAGCCTCACGCATCGATTGGGACAACAAGCTGATGGCAGCCTTGTGGACCTATTGTATAGCTTATAAAACGGCTGTCGGCCAAACCCCCTTTAGGCTGACCTATGGAACTGAGGCAATTCTTGGTTCCTAGCCTGAGAATAGCACTTCAAGAACGATGGGAAGGGAAGGAGGCATGGACGCAACACCTGGTCGAGCTTGAACGCCTATCAGAGACTCGTCTTCTAGCCACCCACGCGCTTATCTGTGAGAAATCCCGACGCAAGAGTTGGTTTGACAAGCATGTCAAGCAGCGCGAGTTTGAACAGGGTGACTTAGTGCTCCTTTACTCAGTTAAGGGGCATAAGAAAAAAATGAAATTCAGAGGTCTCGGACCCTTCAAGGTTTGTGCAATCAATCGGACTGGCAATGTCAAGCTTGAGACACTAGACGGTGAAGGAATAGGCTTCTTCAATGGCAGTCGTGTCAAGAAGTACTAGGTGATTTAGATAATTCGATCTACTTATCTTGCGACAAGGACGAGCCTTTCCTAGAGATGATAAACTTGATCTAAAGGAGAAAAATAGTTGCAAAATGTCACAATACATGTAAACATGCAATTCATTGCTTCTATGTACCACTAGATTCACAATAACCCTATCCTTTCTTGCTAAAATCAAAACACATGATAATTTGCAGAATAACTTTCATAGGGCCTACTAGGACTTACATCAAATAATCATGCCTACAACCTTTTTGTCTACGCTTTAGAATCTCATGCTTTGATAAACCATGCAACCTTTCCTAAATGAAACTCTTGATGAATGAATTTTTCGCATGACGAATATGCAACAAGCAACCTTCTCCTATCTACAACGTAGTTAATGAAGTTCATGCAAAACTAAAGCTAGTGTAAACTTATTCCATTTTACAAGCACATGCCACATGCAAGTCCATAGAATCATTTTCGTGCTTTGCTATTTCTTTTTGGATAACATCCTACGGGTGTTAACGACTTTTCCTCATGAATCATTACAAGGAAGATATTGCCTAAAATGCGACATATGCTTTTTCCTTCCATGTCCAGTCAAAAATGCAATTAACAAATTCATTCCTTTGCCCTAAGTAATAGGCGTTTAGAATCATTACTTTGGAATTGTACCAAAATAGCAACATGCAGCTAACCTCCTAAGACGGACAACTCTGGAAATGCAACGATCCAATTTCATGATATGCACTAATCCTTATCTATCTTTCAAAGAGATAATTTATCGAATGTAACTTTATCGCTATTACTTAAACTAATGATAAGCGAGAAATGCATTATCCTATGCTAGGTGAATTAGAAACATGCATAAGTGTTTTAAAGCATTTCTTTATGTGGAAAATAAATTTGTGGAACCTGGGTTTGTGGATCCGCGATGATGTCCACGTGAATGTTAGGGGAAGAACCTTCCGCAAGCGCGCCTTGCGACTTCTTGGGAGCCATCGTTAGGCAATGTACTTTGGTTGTAGTGGCTTCCCTTGAGTTATACGCGCATCCCGAAGACTTACGTGTGAATTTTCTCTCCTGCGCAGGATCGGTCCCTTGGAAGCTTGGGTCTTGAACCCTGGGAATGAAATATATGCACAGGGCCTAAGGAGGCTGGGATTTTTACCCTCGGGGTCAATCCATGTGCACAAGGCCTTAAGCCTTGCCTTTGGAAGCTTCCAAGAAGCTTCTAGGAAGCTTCTGCTTCCCACGTGGAAGAAAAGGCAAGTTCAGGAAGGATTATGGCGACTGACGAAGGGGGGATTATGGTGTTATGGCAGCAGTGGTATAGCAGGCGCGTGGGCTGGACGTGGTAGGTGGCGATTCCCAGAGGCAAGCGGCATCTTGAGCACGGCGGCCTATCCAGCATGGTGGCATTCTCCCCTTCCTCAGCGCGATAGCCTCCACCGCACGGCCCTTCTTCCTACCTTCCCCCCAAGGCTAAGGGGGGTTTATATAGAGCTTAAGGGGGGGGAGAGGGAAGCCACCACGTGGCTGGTGCATGGCTCTCCACCCATACACCGACTTCACCACATCACCTCCTTCTCCCATTCCCTTCCCTCCAGCCATGCATCGGCTGGGGGAATTAGTAAAAAAACATTTTGCTTTATTTTCATCCTTATCCATTTTGCCCCCTTCCAAAGGGGTGTTTCCCCATGGTTATGTAGTCTTGAACCCCCGGGCTCAATTTCACAATGCGGAGGCCTCATCTTTGCGCGTGCGGGGTACAAATTAAGCTGCTGGTAATTACTATGTGGGTGGTAATCTTGCATAGGTATTATGCGACATGTGGGGAGTCAAGTTTAGTAATATTTTTGAGCGGGAATATTACACCCTCGATTGCATCTCCACTAACCTTGGGTGATTCTGTCATGTCCTGGGACCTATTGATATTGTCATCAATGTTACCCCCATCATTGTTATTTAGCTATTCGATATTTGGGTAATATGAGGTTAGAACGTGATTCATGCCATTTTAGGGGACTGGAATGGGACTATGCCCTACGGACAGGGAGGTTGAGCGGTGCATCCCTCTCATTTCCCATTCTCTTTGAACCAAGTGCGGCATGGATTTGCTTTGGGTTGGATATCTCTGTGTAAAGTAGGATGTCCGCAATCCGCGATGCTAGAATGCCATTAGGAGACATTGGTGACTAGGAACCCAAATTTTAGGTTGATCCTAGTGGGTTTGACATTCCGTTGCGAGGCGACTTGTGAAACACTAGGTGAAATATTCCGAAACATTCCATGGGAGTGCCAAGCGGCGACGCTTAGATTTGTTTCTCGATGGACCGCTAAAACTACTTGGACAGCCAATAGGTGGACACGTTACGGTTGGTATCAGAGCCAACCAATGAATAAAAAAATTCAGATAGGAATAAATTGAAAAGGGAGAAGTGATGTTTTTCACTAGGAAAATAATTTTTCTGTTACTCATTTGTGGATTGTTGCCACTTCCAGACTTACGAGGCATGGAGCAGGTTCCTCGTATTTCACATCATGTTCAAGATGGCTATGAACTCCTCCAGTTATCACTGATGATCCAACATGATGGGGGATCCTGGATCAACTTTACAATCCTTCACCACTGTATGTGGAAAGGCATTGGACTTGGAGCGCGGGATACTACTATATAGATGCCAACTGACTCGCCTATCTTCAAAACAACTTGAAGAGGCTAAAATGGTTGGAGGACTTGAAGGCCATCAAGTTATTCATCTTCTATGAGGCTCATGTAAATTTGATCCTACACATCGAATGCGGACAAGTAGAACAAAATCGCTATATCTATGGCGAGGTTGTCAAAGTCCTACCAGTTGAAAGAATTAAAGTAATGGGGCAAAATGAACGCCATGGCTATCAAAAATAGGGACTTCTCGAACTTCCCATGACTTATCGCTTCTTGAGAATCCATTCTCCCAATCCATATTACTATTCTAACCCTATAGATGAATCCAATAGGAAATTATTAACTTGGCATTGATGTATCTATTGGAAACAAAATCATCCCAGCCAATCTCTATCTATTCCCAAATAATTGTACTTGAAGCTTATGCTTCTTTATGGATAAATAAGAATTTTGAGTTTATTTGATTTGTCGCATAGTAGTAATGAAAAATAATTTGCACATTGATTCAAGATGTGTAGAGATATGTAAATGTTATCTAACACGAAGGTTTTAATCCAAAACTAGAAACAACCTCAAGTGCAAAACCAAAGTCTTGTTTCCGCACTAAGCCCAGTGGAGGCACAAGAGAAGAAGTTTCTTCTCAAACAGATTAAACCACCAGAATTCAACAGAAAAGGGAAGTCTGTTGAAGTTGATGCCAAAGGCTGGATTGAGTTGATGGATGATTATTTCAGTGTTGTAGGAACATCACCTATAAACCATGCTATGATTGCCAAGCTCAAACTTACCGGAGAAGCTAGACTCTGGCGGAAGTGATGGTGTAAAGACCAAGCAGTCACACGGAGAGCACAATAACTTGGGATAAGCTAAAGGAAGCCTTGTAAGGAAGGTATATGCCACCTGCATACAAAACTCAGAAGATGAATGAGTTCTTCAAATTAAAACAGTTGGGCCTGTCACTAGAGGCATACTACTTGAGATTTGTCTCTTTGTTGAAATATGCTCTAACAATGAGTATTCCCCGAAAAGTCTCAAAGTTTTGTGATGGACTGAACCCACCAATGAACACTCACTTGGAATCAATGCGTCCTTTGGATTTGCAAGATGCATTAATAAGAGTGGGACCTATTGCCCAAGAAGTCTAGCCAAAGCCCAAGAATAATAGACTATGGTCTTACAAAGACTAGAATCCAGGAATGTTAAAAGCTCAATTCAAGAGGGCACATGGACAAATTCAAGGCCAATGGAAGAAGCCAAGGGCAAATGCAATCAGTGACTTTGTTCCCACTCAAAGAAGTGATCAAAGCATGTGTTGTTTCCACTATAATGAACCTAGACATTTCAAAAGGGAATGTCCCAAACTTGGTGGAGAGCATCGCCAAGGAAAATCCAGTGGCCAAGCTAGAGATACTTGTGGCCACGGACGTGCAGCTATGGGAAGGGCAAAAACTTCCAATATCTCCTCTAAGGGAATCAACGAAGAAGAAGACTTGTCCATGGAAGTTGAGATTGAGAGGGCACCTGTTCATGCTGCTCTCCATAAAAAGGGGCCAAACTGCCAATTCTCGGTTATCCAAATACCATCCGATTACCAAGGTAAGAAATTCAAAAACCTAATTGACTATGGCAACACTCACTCCTTCATTTCACAAGCTTGTGCAAGAAGGTTAGGGATAGTCACTATAGCTACACCTACTTTGCTTGTCGAACTAGAAAATGGGCGAGAATCACTTGCACTAGACAAACTGCTAAGGTGGAATTTCTACTCAAAAATGAGTCCCACATCTATTAAGTTCAGGGTAATGAATTTAAGAATCCATGAGTGCCTACTCAGAATGGATTGGCTAATCCCCAACGATGCTCATATCCACTATGGGAAAGAACAAGTCTCCTTTTGAAATCCTAAGAGTGAGCTAGTTACTACACAAGGAGAAGAAGGTAAACCAAAGATCCAGCTAGCTAAAGCAACGTGAATAGTCCAAGGAATAAGGAAGGGATTACCCGTTTACCTAATCAAGCTAAACAAACTGGAACAGGTAGGGGACACCAATGAAGAACCATCTTGGCTAAAAGAATATGTGGATGTGTTCCCAAAAGAGTTTACTAAATTATCACCACCTAGGGAAGTGGATCATGAGATTAAGCTAATACCACGAGCTGCACCAGTCGCAGCAAAAAGACCGTACAAGATGTCCATTCCTAAATCTATTGAGTTAAAGGAACAACTCAAATAGTTGTTGGACCAAGGGTACATATGCCCCAGCAGTTCTCCTTGGGGGGATCCAGTCTTGCTTCAAAAGAAAAAGAATGGTACACTTCACCTTTGCATCAATTATAGAGGCCTAAACCAAGTAACCATTAAGAATAAATATCCTATCCCAAGGATAGACAAGTTACTTGATCTATTGCAGGGAGAAAAATCTTCTCCAATATTGATTTGAGGTTAGGATACTACCACATCCACGTCAAAGAAGAGGATATTCCTAAGACGGCATTCAACACAAGATATGGTCATTTTGAATTCACAGTAATGTCTTTTGGACTTTGACTAATGCCCATGCCACCTTTAACAGGCTAATGCAAGATATTTTTAGACCATATCTTGATGATTTTGTGCTTGTCTTTGTTGATGATACCTTGGTTTATTCCAAGGAAGAAGGCGAAAATAAATCCCAAGTGTGCATCATCCTTGAGACCATGAGGGCTCATAAGCTCTATGCTAAGAAGAAAAAGTGTGCCTTCCTCAAGTGGCAAATCAAATATCTTGGATTTATTGTGTCAAATGAAGGAATCTTTGTAGATCCTACAAAGGTCAAGGATTTCCAAGAGTGGCCTCCACCAACTTCTATCAAAGAAGTGCGTAGCTTTCTTGGATTAACAGGTTGGTATAGGATCTTCATTAAGGACTATGCCTTAATCATGGCACCCCTCACAAACTTGCAAAAAAGGTAGGTTGCCATAGTGTGGACATCCATTCAACAATCAAGTTTTGATCAACTCAAGCATAGCTTAGTGATAGCACCGATTCTGAAACTCCCTAACTTGAGCAAGGAATTTGAAGTTGTCACAGATGCTAGTTCATTTGCACTAGGCTGTGTACTAATGCAAGAAGGTCATCCTATAGCATGTTCTTCGAGGAAGCTAAAAACCCATGAAAGGAATTATGCTACCCATGACCTGGATCTACTAGCAATTATTCATGCTCTCAAGATTTGGCAACACTATATGCTTGGCAAAAAATTCTCTTTGGTCATGGACCATAAGAGCCTTAAATAGATCTTCACCCAAACCAACCTCAATATGAGGCAACGTCGTTGGATTGATGTTCTGCAAGAATATGACTTTGAGATCATGTATCGATCCGACAAAGAGAATGTAGTCGTTGATGCCTTAAGTCGCAAAGTGTTCCTCAAATCTCTTATTATGGAGGAACCCTCGATGGCAGAATCATTGGCAACCATGGTGTCAATGCCTAGCAACCCTATCTTTGAATTAGCAAAGGAAGAAGCTAGCCATGACTCAAAATACCTGAAGGGGGATTTTGGAAAAGGACCAAGACCCTAAACTCAAAGTCAAGCATCAAGAATTTTCTCTCAATGAGGGACTTATCTATTTTAGGACAAGATTGTGCATACCCTCAAGCAAGAAACTCAAGTAGAGAATACTCTAGGAAGCACATGACTCCCCCTTTTCACACCATCTCAAATATGTCAAGACCCTCAACACAGTCAGGAAGAGCTACCATTGAGAAAGACTTAAGGGAGATGTGCTCAAATATGTCACAAAATGTTTGTCTTGCCAGCGCATTAAGGCGGCAGAACATGTCAAAATGCCTGAGAAGCTACAACCTTTTGACATTCCCTAGATGAAGTGGGAATTTATCAGTATGGACTTTGTTGTTGGATTACCTTCAGTCCAAGGAGGATACAACTCAATTATGGTTATAATAGACATGCTCACCAAGGTCGCACAACTCATTCTAGTCAAGACAAACTATAAAGCTTCAGACATTGCTAGATTGTTCATCAAGGAGATATTCAGACTCCATGGGTTGCCTAGAAGGATCATTAGTGACCATGATTCCCTCTTCACATCTCATTTTTGGAGAGGGATATTCGAGGCCATTAGGACTCAACTCTATTTCAGTATAGCCTATCACCCTCAAATTGATGGCCAAACGGAGAGAGTCAACCAAGTCATTGAAGACATTCTTAGGGCATATTGCAGTCGCGAACCCAGGAAATGGATCCAATATCATTGCGAGTTTTGGGTGACAGAGCTTCACAAGTAAATGTTACGCAGGAATGTCATGAAAGCTTATGGGCTTTCCATAGAGGTGTTTTGGATACTTTTGCAAAGATCAAATAAAGATATTAGTGGTAGGGTATGTATAAGGATGTTGCTCACTTTGTGAAAACATATACGACATGTCAAAGGTATTCATCTGTGAGACATCGGGATGGATTGCAACCCACATATCCATTTTCTCTTCATTTTAAGTGGATCGTGGATTTAGTAATGATGCCTACAGGTCTTTGGCAAATGAGATATCTTATACTTGCTTGTGAAGGATTGACTAATCAAGTAGAAGGGAGAGCTCTACATACTAAGACAACAAATGCAATGTATACTTTTCTATTAGAAGAGATCTTTTGTCGGTATGACTGTGTGGGAAAATTTACAGCAGATAGGGGTGAGCTAGATGTAGATGAAGCTCATGATTTCTTTGCACGGTCAGGGATGCTTTAACTTCAGCTTATAACCCTAAAGGAAATGGCAAAAGTGAAAGAGCTCAACCACCTATTGTGAAGGCATTGGCAAAAGCATGTGGAGAGAAGGTAAAAGAGTGGCCACAATTGCTCCCTTATGCTTTGTGGGCTGACAGAACAACACATAGTGTTGTTATAGGATATATGCCTACTGAATTGATGTATGGTAAAAAATATACCATGCTGATAGAAGAGATGACAGTCACATGGAGTGTGCTACCTTGGGAAGAGGAGTGGAATCGAGAGGAGTTCTTGGCCTTACGCATTAGACAGTTGGAAAGAAAGTCTGAAGACATAGAGGTAGAAGTTGGAAAGTTAAGGGCAGCAAGGATACATAACAAGAGACAATTTGACAAAAGACATAGATTGAGGCCAAGAACCATACAAGATGGGGATTGGGTATTGGTTTATGATAGTAATTTAGACAACCAGCATAGTGCCATCCATAAAGCTTCCAAAAGATGGTTTGGACCCTATGTGGTAAGACAGGTGTTTGATAATGCTTCTTATGCATTAAATGAGCTAGATGTGATAGCCCTAAAACTTTTGCTAGTAGGGAAAATAATCAAATTTTTCAAGAGGTAGGAATCTACTGCCTATGAGTTGCCAGAATTGGAAGAAAATAGTGGCCATGATATAGGGGCTACCCAGGAAGATGTGGAAGATGAAGAAGTAAAGGATATGGTTGTAGAGGATGAGGAGGACTTAGAATCTGGTGACAACTAGGATTTTGGCACATACTGGAGGATGTATAGGTTTAGAGGGGGTGGATGTCGTGCCACTACACGTGCACAATGTGAAAAACTCTAGAGTGCATCATCATCTGACTTTCTTATTGATGTAGAGAGCCAATGTGATCTGAGTCATTAGTGCTAATGTCCATGGCATGGACGGTCCAGAAATACTAGATTTTTGCACAATTTTAGCCTATTTTTTATATTATTTATTATAAAAAGCCTAAAATTTTTAAAAAGCTGTAACGTGTCCGCTCGTCCACGTATGGAACATGTCTTAGCAGCCCATCGAGAAGAGAGTCTAGAAAGTGCCGCCTGGCACTCGCAAGGAATGTCATAGGGTTTGCGATCTAGGTCTTCCTAAGTCTGCCCCGAGCGGAAATATCCGGCCGTTCCCACTTAGGACCGACTTGAAGTCAAGGTTTCTTTCCTATTAGCAAAGTCTCTAGGAAGTAGCTAGCATCGAGCTCCAGATGAACCACTTTGTGTAGGAACAACAAAGTCGAAGTGGATTTATGCTGCACTTGGTTCATGGAGAATGGAAAACGAGAGGGATGTGAAGCTCAACCTCTCTACCCATAAGACATAGTCCCATTCCGCTCCCCTAAAATAGCATAAATCAGGATTCAAACTCTACTGACTCTAGGGTCTTCACAGTATTGTTTTCACATCTTTTGAGAAAAGTTTCCAGCTAATCGGGACCACCCTTCCATAGGACGGACCCAAGTCACGTCCACTGCACTTTCCTCGATTTGCTTAGTTATCTAATTACTTACCACAATATATTTGATATGCAAAAGTAGCTTCCTTAATTAATCAATTTAATCACAGGTTCCTTCATGTAACTTAGGCACTGACACAAAAACAATGTCACGCAAGTTTCTTTTTCAAATATCTGATCGTTATTTATCATAGTCCTGGAATACATCAAGTATCATGCCCGAAGGCTATCCCAGCAATCAACAGGATTGTTGCTCCAAGTTTCCACCCATATACTAGTACACGGGCCTTGAGATCCCATCTTGAGTCACGTCGACCTCTTGTGCGGGATCCGCAGGCAATGAATTTACAGCCAGAGCCTCCCGTGGCATGCAAGCATCCTCCCACTCCAACCAGCACCCACAGAGAGACCTCTCGCGATGGGTTAGGTCCATATACTCGGTGCGGCACAACCCCCTTGGATAGGGCCAGGCAGGCAGTCAGAGGTAGCTGAACCTGCCTCTCCCTCCAAGCTTTTAACCTGAAGCATTAAGTGTTTTGCCTTGAATTAGTTCCTTGAGCAAGGAAGTTCAAACAATGTACCTAAGTGTACAATCACGATCATTACGGTGACCAACTGCTAAGGTGTGATTCCTTTTTTCCTAATGCTTCCCAGCATTCGATCCTCGATCGTTCGCGACTTGGCGAGATTCCAAGGCTTGGCAAGCTAGATTGCTTGTTTCCCCTTTTTCTTCGGGTTAGGGTTTGTACCCTACCGACCCTAATTATCGTTACCTTAAGTCTCCTTGTAAGATAGATCATGAACAACCCCGTCGTCCTCGGTTGGTCAACTTGGTGGTTATCTCCTAGATCCCTTGTAGTACCTATGTACCTTTATCTTTGATCTTAATTGATCAAGATTGTCTATCCCCTTGACCATGGTTGGTCAAAATGGTTCTGTTTAGAACAGTCTCTACTCCGTCTTAAGTGTAATCTTCTTAAGACCTCTTGATAATACTCACAGGTGCTTAAGCTTTTACCTATCTCTCTTGAAGTCACCAAGGACTTTGACATGGGACTCATGGATCTCACTCCCATTTGGTAGATCACAAACAATGTTGAATTATCCCAACAACTTTAATGCATGCAATGTAATGCCATGCCTTCATTTCAGTGCTTACAATTTTGATATAATCCATACAATACTTTATGCCACACATGCAAATGTACTTTCTATGCATGCAATCTTAACATTATCCTTTATGTAATTATTTACACGATCTATAATTTTATTGAATGATCTAACTTTATGTGATCATTGTATGAGTCTAGCTGCACTTTAATCTTTTCTGTAGATTATTACATGTACCATAGAATCCTTCTTGTGATACGGACATGCACTTTGTTTCTTTCAATGTCCTCTGAAATGCATTTTAAGCAAAATTTTGTGCAAGGAGCAATGCACTTTATGCACCAATTCTTGCAAGACTTTTTTGGTAATTTACGATGGAATAATCTAATCAATTTCACCTATTATGATGTCATCTTACAACAAAAATTATCTTGCTCGTTACATACAGCACAACTAAGTTCATACCTAGGAAATCATCAAACACACAATTAATGTGATGCATGTGAATATGATTTTTCACCATGATATACTATAACCTATGATTTAATAATAGAGCAACCTGGGTTTGGAGTGATGCCGTGATTCCAGTGGTATTGATGCCTGGCAAACCGTTCGCGGTTGCGGTACCACCTTGTTTTGAACCTCCATCCACGCTTGCAGGGTTTCCGGCCATCTCTATGGAAGTACGCTTCGGGGCCATACTCGAAGACGCGTGCACGAGTGGTAGAATTCTCGCACTCTCCTATGCAAGATTCTTGCCACCTCTCCTTGAGTGGAGAAAAAATAATGAAGGGGGAGGGGCATATTTTCAAAAATTCTTCTTCTCTTCTTCTCCTCTCTCTCTCTCTTCTTCTCTTCTTCTCCTTCTCTCTCTCCCTCTTCTTCTTTCTCTTCTTCTTCTTCTTCTTCTCTCTTCTTTTTCTTCTTCTTCTTCTTCTTCTTCTTCTTCTCCTTCTTCTTCTTCTTCTTCTTCTTCTTGTTCTCTTCTTCTCCTCTCTCTCTCTCTTCTTCTTCTTCTACTTCTCCTCTTCTTCTCCTTCTCTCTCTCCCTCTTCTTCTTCTTTTCTTCTTCTTCTCTTCTTCTCCTCTCTCTCTCTCTTCTTCTTCTTCTTCTCTTCTCTTCTTCTCCTCTCTCTCTCTCTCTTCTTATTATTATTATTCTTCTTCTCTTCTCCTCCTCTCTCTCTTTTTCTTCTTCTTCTTCTTCTTCTTCTTCTTCTTCTTCTTCTTCTTCTCCTTCTTCTTCTTCTCTCTCTCTCTCCCTTCTTATTCTTCTTTTCTTCTTCTTCTTCTCTCTTCTTCGTCTTCTTCTTCTTCTTCTTCTTCTCTTCTTCTCTTCTTCTCTTCTTTTCCTTCTCTCTCTCCCTCTTCTTCTTTCTCTTCTTCTTCTTCTCTCTTTTTTTTTCTTCTTCTTCTCTTCTTCTCTTCTCTCTCTCTTCCTTCTATAGAGTAGCAGAGCGGCGTTTTTTTAATCACGAGGGCGGGACACTATTCACGAGGGAGGGGAGGACGGCATGCTGATGACCTGGAAGAGGGGGGCTGCCTGCCGTCGACGAGGGAGGGGGGCGCTCTGACCACGAGAAGGGGGGGTTGCCTTTTGTAGAGGGGGAGGGGGAGCTGCCTTTTGTAGAGGTGGCTTATGGGGGGGGCTTGCCTGCCGTCGATGAGGGAGGGGGGGCGCTCTAACCACGAGAAGGGGGGGCTACCTTTTTTAGAGGGGGGGGAGGGGATGCTCTGACCATGAGAAGGGGGGGATGCCTTTTGTAGAGGTGGCTTATGGGGGGGAGACGGTCGTCAATGGCCGCCACCCTCCACCTGGGGGGCTACATGCCCCCCCTTTAACTTCCTTTACTCCCCCCCTCTCTCTCTCTCTCCCCGCCATGCAATCGGTAGGGGGAGAGAGGGAGAGAGAAATTTTAAAAAAAATTGAAAAAAAAGGAGGGTGTTCTTATGCCGGGGGCACGGGGGAATATTACATCCTCTCCCCCTTAGAGGAATCGAGATGCCCTCATCTCGAGAAGACCTGGGGGAATTGTTGGTTGAGAGTATTTTCATCCACCCAGGTGGCATCCTCTTCGGGATAATCTTTCCACTGGATGAGGTATTCTCTCAAGGTCCTTCATCTCAAATGCCTCTCCCTAACATCTAGGATTCTATCAAGCCGTAGCTCAAGGACTCCTTGGCTAGGCATTATAATTTGCTGATCATCAAGTACATGATTCAGATTAGGTAGATACTTTTTCAATAGGCTAACATGGAATACATTATGAATCTTTAGGGTTGCAGGAAGTTGTAGTGTGTAAGCATTAGGCCCTAGGCACTTGGTGATCTTATAAGGTCCACAATACCTTGGACTTAGCTTCTTGTACCCTCCCAAGGACAATGAACTCTTTTTAGGGCGTACACGAATAAAGACCATATCACCTTCGACGAAGGATCTGTCTTTCTGTTTCAAGTCTGCGTAAGCCTTCTGTCTATCCTTGACAGCTTGGATGTCTTGTCTTATTGATTTGATTTAATCATCCATGTCTTCTCGCATCTGTCTTGAAGCTTCTACCCTCAAAGTTGGATCCGAGAATTTCAAAGGGGTACGACAATCAAGCACATACAATGCTTGGAAAGGGGTCATCTAAATACTCTGCTGGTAAGAAGCATTGTAGGCAAACTCAACCAGTGGTAAGTATTGAATCCACTTTTTGGGTTCCCGATAGCAGTATGCCCTAAGCATATCTTCAATGACTTGATTGACTTGTTCTGTTTGACCATTAGTTTGGGGATGGTAAGCTGTACTGGAACAAAGTTGAGTTCCAATAGCCTCAAAGATAGCCCTCCAGAAGTGTGATGTGAAAAGAGAGTCACGATCATTAATGATTCTTCTGGGTAACCCATGAAGTTTGAATATTTCCTTGATGAATAATCTTGCGATGTCTGAAGCTTTATAGTCGTCTTGACAGGGATGAGATGTGTGACCTTGGTAAGCATATCTACTACAACCATAATAGAGTTATATCCTCCCTGAACTTGGGGTAAGCCAACAATGAAGTCCATACTAATGAACTCCCATTTCATTTGGGGAATGTCAAGTGGTTGCAATTTCCCAGGCATTTTAACATGTTCTGCCTTAATGCGTTGACAAGACAAACATTCCTTGAAATATTTGAGTACGTCTCCCTTGAGCCTTTCCCAATAATAGCTCTTCCTAACCACATTAAGGGTCTTGGCATAACCAGGGTGTCCTGAGAAAGGGGAGTCATGGGCTTCCCAAAGTATCTTCTGCTTGAGAGTTTGGCTTGCAGGGATACATAATCTTGTCCTAAAGTAGACAAGTCCACTACTGATGGAGAATTCTTGATACTTCGTCTTTATATTCGGGTCTTGACCCTTGATGGGGATCTCCCTTAGCATTTTATGATAGACTAGGTCATGATATGGTCCTTCTTTTGCTAGCTCAAGAATTGGGTTGTTTGGCATTGATACCTTTGTGGCTAGTGACCTTGTTGTTGATGGATCTTACAAAATAAGAGAATTTAGAAATGCCTTGCAACGACTAAGTGCATCGGCAATTACATTCTCTTTTCCAGGCCTATATTTGATTTCAAAATCATATTCTTCTAGCACTTTGATCCATCGACGTTGCCTCATATTGATCTCATTCTGAGTGAAAATCCATTTAAGATTCTTGTGGTCCATTACTAAGGAAAATTTGTTACCTAGCAAGTAATATCTCCAAATTTTGAGAGCATGGATGACAGCCAACAGCTCCAGGTCGTGGGTAGCATAATTTCTTTCCCTATGTATCCCCTTATTCCCTTTATTTTCCTCCATTAAGTTCCCTTGTACTCTTTAGATTTTGTTGGTTCGCTCTGATACCAACTGTAATGTGTCTACTCGTCCACTTGTGGGACACGTATTAGCACCCATTGGGAAGAGAGTCTAGAAAGTGCCACCTGGCACTCGCAAGGAATGTCATAGGGTTTGCGATCTAGGTCTTCCCGAGTCTGCCCCGAGTGGAAGTACCCGGCCATTCCCACTTAGGACCAACCCGAAGTCAGGGTTTCTTTCCTATCAGCAAAGTCTCTAGGAAGTAGCTAGCGTCAAGCTCCAGATGAACCACTTTGTGTAGGAACAACAGAGTCGAAGCGGATTTATGCTGCACTTGGTTCATGGAGAATGGGAAATGAGAGGGATGCAAAGCTCAACCTCTCTACCCATAAGGCATAGTCCCATTCCGCTCCCCTAAAACAGCATAAATCAGGACTCTAACTCTACTGACTCTAGGGTCTTCACAGTATTGTTTTCATGTCTTTTTGAGAAAAGTTCCCAGCTAGCCGGGACCACCCTTCTGTAGGACGGACCCAAGTCACGTCCACTGCACTTTCCTGGATTTGCTTAGTTATCTAATTACCTACCACAATATGTTTGATATGCAAAAGTAGCTTCCTTAATTAATCAATTTAATCACAGGTTCCTTCACGTAACTTAGGCACTGACACAAAAACAATGTCAAGCAAGTTCCTTTTCTAGTTACTTTGGCAACACAGCCATACCTGCAAAACACTTCTTCAAGTAAAAATCGACAAACAACTTGAGTGGTCTTTGTTGTCAAGGCTTTTCCTTCCACCTGATTTGTGAGATCTTCTCTAGCTAGCACTAGATACCTCATGTTCCAAATTCCTGTAGGCATGGTTACTAAATCAATAACCCATCTGTAATGAATAGATAAAGGAAAGGTAGGCTAAAGCCCATCTCTATGCTTAACCATAGAGTACATTTGATAAACATGACAAGTCTCAACAAAATACTCAATGTCTTTATACATGTTTTGCCACCAAAATTTCTCTTTTATTTTGGCAAAAGTGCCCCATATGCCTCTATGTCCAACCAATAGGCTTTCATGAAATTCTTGCATGACTTGTCTTTGAGTCTTCTTGTCTCCTAGGACACGAACAAGTGCTCCTCCTTTCTTCTTTGCATGCCTCCAAAGGTAGCCGTCTTTGAGAAAGAAGCCATAAGCCTTTCTCGTGATTTTCTTGAACTTTTCATCAGTCCAATCTTCCTTCTTTGCCATTGTGCTCAAGTATTGGCCAATTTTCAACCAATCATCTACATAATATTCTTCCATAAAATGAGAACAAACTAAAACAAAGCATTGAGCATGCTGTCTTTCAGCTGCCCACCGTCTTTCCATGGTTGTTTCTTCATTCTTTGTTGCTGTAAATTCTGTTACAACAGCAGTTCCTACTATACTTGCTGTAATTAATGATGTACCTGCATTTATGACAGTTGTACCATCATTAAGAACAGTTCTTGTTGTTTTTTGATTTGAACCAGCAATTACAACATCATTTTCAGCAAATATAGACTCTGTTACTTCCTCATCCATCATCTCTTCGTCATCTTTATATCTGGCACGTGAAAGCATGTCAGCAACTGGATTATCTCTTCCTGCAATATGTTTCAGATCAGTATTTAAGTATTTAATATAGGCTATCCATCTTAGCATAGCTATGTCAGGAGTGGAACAATTGGCAATCATGCCCAAGAGTGGAAGACAATCTGTTTCAACTACTACATGTGCGCCCATGAAGTACTCCCGATCACACTTCAATGCAATTACAACTCCCCAAAGTTATCTTTTAATTTGAGCATACCTTCTTTGTCATTCATTAAGAACCTTCGCTCCAAAGCAGATTGCATACCTGTTGCCCTTAAGATCATCTTGACCAACAGCCCATCCTATCCCAATAGGACTTGTGTCTATCGTGAGTATGATAGGTTGTTCATTAGAGTAATCAGCCCTCTTCAAGGTGGGGGCTGAAATCAACAATTTCTTCAATTTTCAAACAGCTTGAGTATGCTCTCTTGGCCTTTTCTTAACAGTTGATAAATATTTTCAGCAACATGAGCGAAGCGTGGGATCCCAATAAGATAGAAAACACACGCTCCAAGAAATCTTCTCACCTCCGAAACATTTGTGCATATTTTCTGCATTTTGCTTATGGCATCAATCTTGATTGGAAAAGGCTTTCGGCCATATGGGCCACACATATGCCCAACCACAAGAACTTCTTCAACTCCAAAAATAGATTTAGCTCTTGAAAGAGTAAGATGGACTTCTTCCAGTGTAGACAAGATTTGAGCACAATCATTAATATGATCGGAAACAAACTTGCGGCATCCAAGCTCATTGAGCTCTTCATTCTTCTCATGAATTTCACATCCTTTGATTGGTACATCATCAAGGAAAGGAAGAGTAAGTTGGGGAATATAATCTCTCAATACTTTGTGCATGGCATTCATCATGTGAGGCACTGAATTTGTAGCTCCTTGGGGTAGAGTATACATGCGGACTAAACCAAGAGGCGTCTTCATTGTGGTAATGTCTCGGCTCTCCAAAGCAAGCTGAAATTGGTCATAGCCCGAATATAAATCACCCATGGAATAAATTGCTCTACCTGCAAAAGCCTCAGCAAATTCATCAACAATTGGCCCCGAACCAACATTTCTAATAGTGACTTTATTGACAAGCTGTAAATCTTGAATGAATTGCAAATATCCATTCTTCTTAGGCACGGTAAACCATCAGTTAGAATAAATATGAAGCTAAAGATGGCTCCAATATTCGCATCTTTATCTTTTCATTTAAAGGGTCCAGTAACTTAGGCAAATGAGCCCTTGGTACCGGAATTGGTTTAAGATTCCAAGGGATGTGTGGGATCGTGAAAATCACCATTAGTGCAACAACACTTGGATCCACACAACCAATTTCATGAGGCTGAAATGAAAAATCTTTTCCATGTTTCATTAATATCTGCATAAAAGCTTGCTTTTCAGCTGGCAAGAGAAAAGAGTCTTCACCAATTTTTAGCTCCCGTAAGCTCTCAGCTGTAAATTGGTGACCAATATCTTTGGGGTCACGAAGACTTGGCTGTTTGGATGCCCTTTCAGCCAGTCCCTCACTTTCGGGAGGTAGTGGAGTTGCCACCGGCTTGACCTTCTTGTCAACTATCTTGTACTTCTTTTCTACTCTTGCTTCATCCCTGTTAGGCTGTCCAAAAGCTTCATGATCAGCAAATTCTTGAATTATGTCATAAATATCCAATGTGCATACCTGTATGGACTGATTTTCAGCCTGATTTTCTACATGAACAGCTCCATGTATTTCAGGCAATGTATCATTATAAGTCAGCCCATAAAATAGTCTTGAAATTTCTTCATTTTCAGCTAAAACATCAACTTGCTTCAGCTCTCGTTCACCATGACATAAATGCTTTCTTTCAACCCTATTCATGGCTGAAAACTGTTTATAATAGCCCACATTGTTGGCCATAAATACCTGCAAATCAGCCTTTGGCATAGCCCCCTTTACATGTGGAGGCAAAATTTTTATGACATGAAGCATTGCCATAGCCTCCACTTACAGCAGTGCAAATTTTTATGACATGAAGCATTGCCATAGCCTCCATTTACAGTAGTGCACAGGATGATCTCTCAATTGATCTCTATTCCAGTGATGATTTACACAAACAATGAGAAATTGGATAGCTTTGTCATTATCCTTACTTCTTATCCGAGCATAAGATGAACCATCATCAAGGGCCTTTGTCTCCAAACGAGACTCAGAAATAAAAGGTTGACAAGAATGATAGGATAGCTACAGGAATCTTGAACAAAGAAATGAAAATCATCTTTCACATTACCAATAGTAACCTGTACATAAGGACATGCCGCATAAAGATCGCCAGAAGAATTATTGGCTACTCTCATGTGCCATCCTGGGTCCACATCTATGGGCCATCCGCCATTCTCATGGAGACTTCTTGACATGACGTTGATCTCCAAACCATGGTCTATAAGGGCAATGCATGGAGTCTCTTTTTCTCCAATCTTGACAATGGTCTTGGTAGTCACCCTTGCCCAATGGGTACGGGAGTAGTGACTACTCGGAATAAAATGAGCATCAATCTCTTCTTGCATGTTGTGAAGATGAGCTTCTTTCTTATGCACGGGCTTCTCATTGGATTAAGAAGACCCCACCATAACATTCTCTGCAATAGCTTCTTCAATTTCAACTTCATAGATATCTTCATCTTTGGCTTCTATGGCTGCAATTGATTGCCTCCAATCGAATCCCTTGAGTATTTAGCTTCTCTTCATCCTGCAAATACACGTGAAGAGCTTGCAAAAAAGCATGCACAGATTCTTCAGTTTCTTCACCAACATATTGTCTTTTCTGTTTAATTACATCAATTATTACATCATGAAATCCTCGTTTTGCAATTTTCACAATTTCACCCAATGTAAATTCAATTTTGCTTCCAAGAATCCTTTCTTCTAGGATTCGCTTGAGATCCATCGCAGTCTCTATGTCAGGCTGCAGCTTGTAGCCGGAATGTTTGCCTTTTCTCTTTCCTTCCGTCTTCTTTGCTTGTGGGGCATCTTCCATATCATGCTCTGGTAGTGGTGGTGGATTTTTAGCAACCTTCTGCTGATCCGGTTTACTTCTTGTCACACATTTGGTTGGCCCTGAAGAGGAGGGACCAGCAACTTCTTCTTCTCTTCTTCTCTTTTCTTCTACCACAGCTTCTCGATTATTGATTTCAGCCAACCGAGCGAAAGCTGAAAATGAATCAATCAGCTTTACATGCTTTAACAATCTCATTGGTTGTCTCAATTTGCAGCCCATAGGTAGCTGCATCAACAACTGCATAGGTTGTTCTTGTTGCCAAATCCTCCAGTCTTTTCTTCATGCCATTGCTACCGAAATTTGGCTCAAGAGGAAGACCAGTTTCGATCACATGAAGTTTACCATCCTTCCCAGTGTCTTTTGAAGCCTTCTCGTATGGGTCTTTGGGCAGCTGTCCGTCCTCTTTCTTCCACTTTCGCATCAAGCCTTTCCACCTTGGAATTAATCTCCATTAGATTAAGATGGAGATCCCGGATGCTCTTGATCAACTCGTCCATGACATCCTTCTTTGGAGGTGGAACAGCAGGATTTCTTGGTTGCTCGGCCATAGAAACAGGAGGTCGAGATACAAGGACACGCTCTTTTATGGACTTAGATGGTGCAGAGGTAGAACCCCACCTTAGGCGCATCCGCTCTCTCCGAGCAATCATATTAACTACTTCAGTGACATCACCCCAAGCAGTCTTCAATCCTGTCTCGAAGGCAGCATCTTCAAAGCCGATCAGTCAGCTTCTCTTGAAGAAAAGGATCCGTAGCCTTCAGAAACAATTCAATCTTCTGGCTCTCCATACTCTGCTGATCATCGGGATCTAGCTGAGCAAATTTGCTTTCAAACTCTTGGTGAAGAGCAATGGCAGTTAGTCCCTTATTGGGCCTTTCAACCCATTCAGTGAAGATTTTCTTCATCATAAGGCCAGAATCTTCAATAAAAAATTCTTCTCGAAGAGCCTTCTTGAATGCAAACCATCTTGCATCTTTTTGGAAAAGACCATGAATCCGGTCTTGGAGGCCATGCACAGCCAAATGGGCAAAGTATCAGCTCCAAGCATGATGAGGGACCCCAGAGAAGACCATCTTGTCAGTATAGAGGCGGATAAAAGAGGACACATTTTTTCGATTAAATTGCTTGAGCTCCTGCCCAACTGCTTCCAAGGCTTTAATAGCAACAGCATCATTCCACTCTTCATCTTGCCTCCGTTGTTACTACAGTTGCATCTGCTACTGAAATTGCAATTGTTGTTGTTGGTTCTCTTGCATCAGACAAACCAACTGTTGCAAGGCATCTCCTACCGAACTTGATGATTCTCCCATTGTACTTTCTCTTCTGCAGAGCTAACCTTCACGTCGGGTTCACCACTATCGTTGTGTTGGGGGTCGAAGGTCTACCACCGGGGTTTAGAGCAGAAGAGGAGTAAGAGATTCAAGGTAAGGGGAGAGAGAAAAGAATGGGGTTTGATAAGTCTTGGGTTTTAGAGATGATTCAGTTGGAGAAGAAGACCTCAAGCTTTTTCATATACTTAGCATACATGAATGGTATCAAAGACTTTGACTTGATTACATCAAATGTCTATGAGGTTAATAGACCAATACATGTAGAGATTTTATCTCAGATTTAATCCAAATACATATTTCAAATGCAAGCCCAAACGGTTACAATTTCATAAATGCCAATGAACAACAACTCCAAGATACAAGTATTTGAGTGGTAGATTCCACTACTTCCAAGACATAAACCAAAAGCTCTTGAAATGCACTGACAAAGCTTTTAATTCACTTCAGCCCTGTTTTATAACAATAATTTCCAGCCCATAATCAAGCTCCAAAAATGCACATAAACTCAAGAATAAGCCTCTCTAATCGCTCTCAAATGAAGCCCTGATGGTTAGAGGTCAATACCAACACTTGCAACCACATAGATCACTTGATTTCCCTTTAAGAAGACAAGAACAGTAGGCTTCCCTATTTATGATAGTTTTTGGGAGAGCCTATTCAGCCCATACATTGGCAAAAATCACCTCTTGGCTTGCCCCAAAGTCACTCAAGTACTTGGGCACAAGAAGGGGCTTCAATGGAACACGAATATGGTAAGAGAATGGAAGAAGACGCTCATAAGAGCAGGTTGAATACTTTTAGTCTGTTTTTTCCTTTTATGGACTATCATACCACTCATTTTCGTGACCAAATGGATGGGGTAAAAAGGACTCTCACCTTCCTTGTTATCTCCTCTTTATCTTCAGTTTGCTCTGTGTTTGCATGCTTTGGAGCATTCACCATGGTCTTCAACTCTCCCTCCATCTTCCACAGGTGTGCAGGCCCAAAAAATGCATCGAAAAATGTGGGCTGCATTCCTCTCCTTCTTCCACACAAAAAGTGGACCATACAGGTCACTTACTAGTTACACAAGTCTCTTACAACCATTACTTCTTGTCCCATACAAACCAAATGGACTTTGGGCACTCTTCTTGACTTCCAAGGAAATACACCTCATGAACCAATGTGTCATAACCTATAAATTGTCAATTACCACCTATTGATCAAGTTGAAAGTCCTCATAGACTTCATTTTTGTCAATTTACATGATACAAACTGAAAATTGCATGTCAAGTTACAAAGGAACTTATGAGATTAAATGGCTTCTAAGACAAATGTAGGGGAATAATGACTGATTTATGTATGAAAGTTTCTCATGTGAATCCTAATGAAGTTCTTCTACAAACATAAGAACTCCATGTCTTATGCCATGAATTGAAAACCCTTTGACAACGTACTATAACACAAAGGATGAGGCCAAACTGAGGTTGACCTCATGCTTTAACCTTGCCAAACATTCATGCACATAAATCTTATTTTTCCATATTTTTTGAGCACGAAAACCCTAATTTTCTTTATTTTTGCTATTTTTTCCTATTTATTATTCATGAAAAATAGGTATTTTCTGATTTATCTGTATTTTCTTATTATTTTGACTGAAACTTAACATTTTCTCTGAGTTTATTCCATTTCCACTCCTTTTTCCAAACTCAAAACTGGAAAAAACCACTAATTTCCATTAAAAATGACATTTTACAGGTTTTAAAGAACTAATAACGACTCTAAATCATTACAGGTTCTGTATTTCTGTAGGTATAGCCCTCAAACATGATGCAAACAAGGTTCAAACAAAAATTCATCGCATATGAACAACATTAGGGCCATGAAACAACAAAAACAATCAAATTTCTTTGTAAAATTGGAGCATACCGCGTGTCTTGTGTGTTGCAAGTTTTTTAATAATTATTTTGGGCAGCCCACAGACTGACTAGGAACCATTCTTCAGTGCTGAACCTCTTTCCTTAGCCTCCTCTTCATCTTGAAGCAATCCAATCACAGTCGGATAAGCATTCTTCAGCCCCTCTTCTTCTTGATTTCTTGCATATGAATTGCCTCTATGCAGGAGAGAGAGGGAGGAGAGAGAAAGACTGGTTTTTTATCTCTTGACTCAATGCATCATTCCTCGCATGGTCTGGAGCGATTGGAGACACAGAGAATCTTCATCCCACAGCCAGGAGGGCTCCTCTCCATTCTCCTGATCAAAAAATGATGAGATTTGGGGAAAAAATGGGGCGCAAAAAACTGACGCCCCCCCGCCCCCCCCCCCCTTGTTTCATATCATGAGCTTTTTAAGCTCTTAATTAGAGCTTTAAGCTTTAAAGCTCAAAAAAACCGGTTCATGACATGGGTTTCACACTGCACGGAAGTGAATTTTTCAGTTTTGAGGGGGCAAACAACATCGGATTCAAGATCCGTCTGGATGGGTGGTTCTGTGACATCGAAATCTACAAAGCTGGGCCCCATCGCCCTCTTCTCGGCTTCCGAATCCAGTAGCTGCTTCACAACCCCGAACCTTGCGAGGATTAAATGGGGGATCAAACAACATCGGAATTGAGATCTGAGACTTGCGTTGGATTCCTAACATCGTTTTGCATCTAGGAAAACTCCAACTCGACCATCCGCCATCATTTGATTCTCCATGAAGATTAGCACTAACTCTTTAGGGACTTGCTGCTTAAAATCATACTGATTGCCACCGTTGCCTTCGATGAAGTCTATTTTTTCCCTGATATTTAGAATTTTTGGCTATTTTTAAGCACTTCTCAGCATCAAAAATCATTTGTCAGAAACAGAGGCTCTACAGAAGCTCAACAAAGGGTTTACAGAACCATATATAAGTTCATTAGAAAGTCTTGAGCTTACTTAAATCATTCCAAACCATCAAAAATCAATCAACGAGCTTCCAAACACTCTCAAACTTCATCAATCATTATTCCAACCCCTCATACATAAGGAAATAGAGCAAAATAGAAGGTCAACAAACTCAAACAGAACCAATCATCATGAGGACATCAAGAGAACATGTCAGAACATTATTTCTCCATTATAAAACATCATGAGCTTCCAAGCCTAATCAACCTCATGCAAAATACTCTCAAACACTTCCAAAACAACTAAACATTTGTAATATTCTCGCTCAAAAATATTACTAAACTTGACTCCGAATGTAATATTCCCGCTTGAAAATATTACTAAACGTGACTCCCCGCACGCCACGTAAAACCTGTGCAAGGTTATCTCCTGCATTGTATTTACCAGCAATTTAATCCGTACCCCGCACACACAAAAACGAGACCTCAGCATTGTGAAATTGAGCCCGAGGGGTTCAAGACTGCATAACCACGGGGAAACGCCCTCTTGGGAGGGGGCAAAATGGATAATAATGAAAATAATGCAATTTTTTTTTACTAATTCCCCCAACCGATGCATGGCTGGAGAGAAGGGAATGGGAGAAGGGGGTGATGTGGTGTAGTGGTGTCCAAGGGGGGGGAGTGGGGGGGGGGGGGCATGCAAGGCCACGTAGTGGCTACCATCTTCCCTCCCCCTTAGGCTATAAAAACCTCCCTTAGCCTTGGGGAGAGGGGGCCTGAGATGCTGCCATGAGGGGAAGTCTGCGCGTTGTGCACAAGAAGTGTAGAAGGAGGAGGTGAGAGAGAGGATAGGCTACCATGCAAGGAGTAGCCACCGCCTGTGCGTGAGGAGCAGTAGATAGGCTGCCAATTGATGAACGTGGTCGTGCTACACAAAAGGAGAAAGAGGCTACCGTGACATGGACAAGGAGAGAAGGAGAGGACGGTGAACTGCCGCCCTAGCCGTGGAGGTCGCTGCCCAGGCTAGTCCGCCGATACCGCCACCTTGGGCCGCCATCGCTCGTCAGGCCGCCGCCATTTCCACTTACGAAACCAATCATAAGATTTCTTTTTCCCCCCTCGATGTTAATCTGCAGCTTCCCTCCCTCTTCCACGTAAGCTTCTGAGGCATAGAAGCTTCCTTGGAAGCTTCCATAAGGGGGCTTCCTTAAGCCATGTTTCCACATGGCCACCCCGGGTTTTAAAAGAGGCTCATTAAGCTCCTTCCCACAAGCCTTCCCTTAAGCCCCAAATCCCACAAGCCTGTTCGTAATAGCCCCAGATCCCACAAGCCTGTTTGTAATAGCCCAAATCCCACAAAGCCTTCTCGTAAAGCTCCATTCCCGCAAGCCCTCTCACAAAGCTCCTTCCCACAAGCCTCCTCATAAGTCCAAAGTCCACAAGCCCTAGATTTTTTCTTAAAGATCCGCAATTCGGTGAGGGAATCCAATGCGTACAAGGGAGAAGGCAAATCTTGAAGCTATTTGGAGAACACGTAGAAGTGAGGGTAATCCGCGGAGTTCAAATGATGGCTCCCAAGAAGTTGCAAGAAGGGGCACCTGCAGGAGGTTCCTCCCTGAGCTTACACGTGGACATCTCCCCGAGCCCACAAGCCCAGGTTTTACGATTTTGATTCCATGAAAAAGTAATGCATTAAGCACAATAACTTCATGGAATAGGAAGCACCTATGCATGTTCAAATTCACTTAGCCTAGTTAAATGCAATTGGAAAAAAAATTAACTATTTAAACAATTACTAGAATTAATTCATGACATGCAATTGGGTCATTGGTATTTTCAATGTGATGAACACAAATTGTCTATCCATCTTACGACCTTAATAGTATGTTGCCTTGTCGTGCATTTCAAAGTGACAAGCCTAGAACACCTATTGCCTATCATTATAAGGTTGAAATTACTAAGTGCACTTTTGACTAGACATGGAAAGAATAAGCGTATGTCGCAATTTTAGGAAAAATCTTCATTGTAATGGTTCATGGGAAAAAGTTGTTAACACCCATAGGATGTTATCCTAAAAGTAAATTGCAGAGTACGAAAAATGAATCTATGGATTTGCATGTGGCATGTGCTTGCAAGATGGAATAAGCCAACACTAGTCCTACAATATTCACTTTGCATGAACTTCATTTAACTACGTTGTAGTTAGGAAAGGGTTGCATGTTGCACATTCGTCGTGCGTAAAATTTATTCATCAAGAGTTGCATTTAGGGGAAGGTTGCATGGTTTATTAAAGCATGAAATTCTAAAGCTTAGAAAAAGGGTTGTAGGCATGATTCTTGAATGTAAGTCCTAGTAGGTTCTATGAAAGTTATTCTGCAAATTATCATGCATTTTGATTTTAACAAGAAAGGTTAGGGTTATTGCAAATCTAGTGGTATGTAGAAGCAATGAATCGCATGTTTACGTGTATTGTGACATGTTACAACTAGTTTTCTCCTTTAGATCAAGTTTATCATCTCTAGGAATGGCTCGTCCTTGTCGCAAGACAAGTAGATCGAATTATCTAAATCACCTAACCCGCAAGGGATTCGTATAGGCATGGTTCAATCGATACGATAAATACCCCAAGTGCTAACTAGGGTTTGGCACATTAAGGATTCGGCCTAGTTTTGCACTTGTTGCTAAGTCGAAATCCTCATACCCAAAGGTCCTACCCACATTCACGGAATGTTGGGTCAATTGGACGCTCATGCAAGTAACGATCTAAGGTTTCTACCCTAAGGATCATTCGACCTAATGCTAAAACTCGGTTTGAGTTTGGAATCCCTAGGACCGGCCTAGTGTAATTAGGATTGGGTTGGGTAAGAAGACACCCTAAACCCTGCTTCTTATCTAAACATAATTCCTCGACCAAGAAACGCCGTTCAATGGGTGAAATGATCCCATGGAATAAATGTGACACTTGTACAACAAGTTGCAACGTCGCATGGCCTTGTGGTTTGATCACAAGAGAGTTTTGCCATTCCTTGGAATGAGGTTGGCAGGTTCTTGTGCAAGTTTAACTTGCAAGAGGATGAGCAATCATCCTGTTACATCACCTTTCTTGGGGACAATTGCCAAGTTAAGGGAAGATATGTATTTGCTTGGAAGTAAAGGATCAATCAAGTTAGAGCGACATGGTCGCTAGGATTTACTGTTGATTTATGAAACCTAAGGTGTTGGTTAAGTTGGGTTAACAGGGTATTGCCCTAACCCAAGGACAAAAGGGTGAACAAACAAACCCTTGGGGATCTTTCCAAGTTGCAATTGATCCCGAATCAAATGTTGGATGCATTCGGAGAGAAGGATTCACTCCTTATCAGTTGGCCAAATAAACGACCACTGGATTCATTGTGCTTGTAACAATTTAGGAGCACTGTTGCATTGTTTGCTCAAGGAACTAAATGATGGAAAGTTAATTAATGCTTCAAGTTGAAGGCCTGAAGGGAGAGGCAGCATCATTTAACCCCGACTGTTTGCCTACCCTAACCAAGGGGATTGTTAGCCACGCCGGGAACGTGGATCGGAACCCGCCGCGTGAGGTCTCTCCGTTGGGCGCTACTTGGAGTAGGAGGACACTTGGGTGCCAGGGGGCTCTGGCCGTAAATCCCTTGCCTTCCGGGCCTTGCACAAGAGGCCAACATGACTCGGGATTGGATCTCGAGGCCCACATACTAGTCTATGGGCGGAATCTTGGATTAGTAATCCTTGTGGATTGTTGCCTTCAGGCGGATTATGGATAGCCTTCGGGCGGATTATGGATTAGCCTGCGGGCTGAACTTTATGGATGTATTTCAATGATAAATAAGATAACCTGTTGAAAAGGAACTTGTTTGAGATTGTTTTTTTATGTCAAGTGCTAAGATTACGTGAAGAAACTAGTGTCTAACTGTCTAATTAAGGAATCTGCTTGATGCATGTCCAACTAAATGTGGTAGGTAATTAGGCAACTAAAACAACCCTGAGAAAAGTGAGGTGGATGTGGCCATGGGTCCGTCCTACGGATGGGTGGTCCTGATTGGCTGGGAACTTTTCTCAATTGAAATGGACAGCAAGTAGCTCTTCTCGAAGGAAATGAACATCAAGGGCACTGACCTAGAAGTTAGGTTACTGGAATTCCGATCTATTCTGTTTTAGGGGAACCGAATGGGACTATGCCTTATGGGCAGAGAGGTCGAGCTTTGCATCCCTCTCGTTTTCCATTCTCCTTGAACCAAGTGCAACATGAATCCACTTCATCCATGGCGTTTTTGCGTAAAGTAGTTCACTTGGGGTTCGATGCTAGCCGCCGTTTAGGAAAGTGACCATTAGGGAAAACCCTGATTCAGGTCGGTCCTAAGTGGGAACGGCCGGAATACTTCTGCTATGTGGTAGACACGGGAAGTCCTAGACCGCAAACCTCATAACATTCCATGGGAGTGCCGGGCGGAGCTTTCTAGACTCTCTTTCTGATGGACTGCTAAGACGTGTCCTAAAAGGGAACATGTGGACACGTTACAACATCATTCAAAATCCATAAAAAATCAACCATTGAGTCTAGAAAAACAACAAAAATCAACCAAAAAGTCAAATCATATCCCAACACTTAATCAAGGAGCATCCTCGCTACCTAGGAAAAAGAGAATACAAGTTCAAAATATAACTCAGCTTAATCTTCTTTAGCATATTCAATAAACATCATCCAAACACGATCATAACTTATAACTTGTATCTTATAATAAAGAATTGCAAAAAAAAGGAAAATACATTTATCCCTTATCTCAACTTTGAAAGATAAAAGCATAAAATTTTATTAAAGGATATAAGAGGTTTTGCATCTATGCATCTTGAACTATCCATTCAGCATCATCATCACCATAAATATTCAAAAATATAACTTCTTGAACAGTGTTGAATCTCCAACCACCATGACCCCATCATAAAACAAAATAACCATCACACACACACACACGCATATGTACAAAACAACCATCTGAATGGCACCTCCAAAAGAGATAGGATTATGAATCATCAAAAATTTACATTCATGGGTATCAATGAAGATGATCCCTTTTGAAGGCTTGGTGATTACGAAAGTGATCCATAGAGAAAGATTCTTCTACAAAATTTTTGGGAGGATCCTGGAAAATCTACAAACAACACATCCTCTCCACTAAGATAAGGTATCTGCTAGGTAAACAAAGAGCATGAAAGTACAAGATATCCAACTATTGAGGATCAATAATCACATTCACATTCATGCACAGCTTTTTTATCGACTTATGATCATTATGTAAATGCCTATGCATATACGCTAGATACCAAGCCAAGTGAGCAGTCAATCTCACTAAAGGATCTGAAGACTGTGAATGCTGCTGAGCAAAATAAAGATAGTTTTGGAAAGCTTGACTAGTAGTTGTTCATTCTCCTGGAATCAATGGCCAATTGAATTGCGGTCAGATAAGTGAATCTCCTATACTCCATTCTCGTCTTCTAGGAATCTTCTTATCAAAGCTTGCATACCCACTAACCAACTAAGGAGGATGAGAGATAGAAGTAGTAGGAGAAGGAAGAGGAACCAAGGAAAGAGGATGAAGAGATGGATAAGAAAAATCATAAAAGTAAGAATTTGCTAAAGAGAGATTAGGTGAGAACTTAGGAGAATCTATTAAAAAGGATGTAAATAAATAGGCTGGAAAAGTAGAAGAAATAGTTATAGACGGGAAAGGCCAAGGACAGAGGAGAAAAAAATACTTGATCCTCAATAAAAGAACACTGAGTGAAAATAGGAATTTGAGGAGCACCTTGAGGTTGAAAAATAAGAGGTAAAAATAATTTGTGAGCTAGATGTATAAAGGGAAAGATAAGCATCATATCTATGGGCCATCTACTCATAATAAGATAAGCTAGGAACTGATGGACCTAAAACAGATCCACGATGGTAAGCATCAATGAAAGATGAATCAAAGGGAGGTTGTTTTGAAAGGTGAGGCTAAGAGGTCCACCCTCAATTGGTTATTGTTTTGCACATGAATAGAGGCTTTGTTTTGTCATTCATTTAGGATCACAGAGTCAATCATTGTATGCTAAGAGGTTTCAGGGCAAGCAACCACTTTAGAAGAATAGGCATGGAACATTTGATCAATTTGCAACTCCAAATATCTGACACATAATGTAGCTTGTGGTACCACATCCCCTACATACCAAGCTAAATCTTCGACATATGGAATTAATAAATCACATCTCAAATACATTTAAGACATTAGCATAGTATCTATAGTCACAGAGTCTTCAAAAACCATTCTAACCACTTCAGTCAATAAATCAGCAGACCAAGCTCCACTCCAACCATCCTCTGGAAGAGGCAAATCCATTGTGTAGAGCTTGATATAGAAAGCCAGCTTGTGTTGCTGATAATGAGCAAAGAAAGAGTGGTCTGGAGGAACAAACTCCTAAAACTACTCAAATGAAGACCACAATAAATCCATTCTGGACTGAAGTATTTCTACCTTAGCTTAGAACAAGGGACATAAGATAGCATTCCTTTGAAGGATCACAAAATCCTCAAGGGATAAGGAAGGAACTAGCTGTAGAGTAGGACTCTGTAAGGTAAAATGTGACTAAACCAACTATTTCTCTGTTGTTCTAAGGCGGTATTAGCTGATTTAAGCTCTTCTATCTAGGCAGCTATCAAAGCTTCAAGCTCTTGAGACTCTTGCAACAATCTATCCCTCTCCTCAGTCATAGTAACCACTTGGGATTTTGTATCAACCAACCTCAAGGAGGTTATTATATGTATATCCTCTACATCACGTGCATTCAAGGCATATTAATAATAAATATCCTTATTTGTGAATTTTTCTTGAATAAAACATAATCCTTTTCTATCCATTCTGTAAATAACCCATTTATATTACATCCTTCTGTATGTAAAAAATGTATAAATATGGTATTTTAAAAATGCCTTATTTTGAACCCACATGATGCACACATATATTCATGCGTAACTTACTCGAGCAACCAACTAAGTTTGCAAACCAGAAATCTCCAATTTCTGAGCATAAATAATATTAGTCTACTACTCCATCTAGGTAAAAAGATCTAAAAACCTTTCTTGAGTAGAAGCTAACTCATCATTCACTTTATTCAACTCTTCTTTGGTATGTTGGACTTCTTCATAACAAGAAGAATAGAGTTGTTGGATATAGGCAATCACCGAGAGAATTGTGTCTCCTACCACCAAGTGTTGTATAGAGGGAATGGAAATCTCTAGAGTGCCATCTCGATGTGCTCTGAAAAGATTCGGCATTGTGAGGAAAGCTAATAGTTGACTGCTAGACTAAGCATGAATGGAGACTAGAGAAGGATGTGGGGCTTATTCAACCACTCGTTTAAGTCACTTCCTCTAAATTACCACAGGCGGGAGGGGATCAAGATCCTCAATAACAACATCAGTGCTTTCAATAAGAGGAAGAGGAACCTCTACTGGATCAACTGGTAATGTAGGAACTTCCTCTGGAGGGGTAGCATATGCCAAGAAAACAGAAAGATAGGAACCAAATGTGACATTAGTCACATTACCCCTTGTGGCTCTAACAAAATGTTGATCCATCTTTGTTAAGAGATATGAACTCCAATCAATAGTAATTCCTTTAAACACCATTCGAGAAGCTATGAATAGTTCCTTCGAAAGGTAGTTAGAAGGTTTTTTAAACTTGTCCTGAAGGAATTGGCATAACTGCTTCCAGACAGGATTAGAGATCATGGAGACACTAATGCCTGAAGTAGTAATAACCCTCTTAGGGTCCAACACATCCTGAGTCTGCTTTTGCAACAACTTGAGAATATCCTCGTTAGAGAACAATTGTCGAGCATTAGGGAAAGAGTCTCCTCGATAGGAAAAAGATAGTTTTTAGGCATCATATGGATAACTATTCCTCTCACAAGTACCATTCAGATGGTTTACACACACCACACTCATACACAGACAATCACAAAGAATGCCTCCAAAACAACCAAAATAACAAGAGATGAGATAGTGACCACAAAAACTCACACAGGCTGGACCAACTGACTAACCACCCCAAACAATCCACATCCTAGAGAATTTTTGGCATGACCTCTATACTTATGCGATCGAAATCTTCATGCGATGCATATATATAAGCACCCATAAACCCTCTATCAAGCAGAAAAGAAAAGAAATGCATACAATATCCTGGACTCTAATCAACTAACCAATAAAAACCACCAAACCAAAAATCTAGATCGACTATTAACCAAACTCAACTAACCAAGACGATTGATAAGGACTTCGACTAACTACAACATCACCCACCCCACGTAACACGTTTATTAAAAGGAGGAATGTGCAATGTGAGGGGAAAGGGGATTTTAATTATAGGTTCATTTTATAGTTTAATAATCAAATAGTAATTTTTTAATTGGGTGAGAAACCCTAATAAAAAATAGTGATTTATTTTATCCATTAAAAATGTATGAAGTTTATGATGCTTATTAACGTGCTCGATGGACTACGTCTTGACTTTGGGTCTCTAAATGCAAGTTCATTCTTATAAATTAATGTGTGTGTAGCACTTTTTGTTTAGTACGTACACTTGTGACAACGAGTGGATTTTATTACAAATTAATAAGTGTGTTTGGTGCACGAAGCATGTACTTCATGAATACCTAGTTCTTTTTAATTAATTAAAATGTGTGTTTAGCACGTATGCGCATGGAAAATGTGATCAACTAGTTCGCTTCTAATAATTATTTGTGATGTTTGTGTAAAAAGGAAAATAAGGAACAGAACGAAGTACTAAAGGAGGGCATGTATGCAAGTAGACTCTGAATGCGCTATCAGTTATAATTGAGATGATGCAACCACAATTAAATCCAACAAGAAAATCCAACGAGCTAAAAAATGTTATCAATATAAGCAAAACAAACTAAACACCATAACAAATAATCTTTAATAAATTATGATATGTTTTTCTATTATATTTTTATTCAATTATGTCTATGAAATGTGTTGAATTTGTTTGTACTATATATGTTCCGGTTGGTTTGTAAATTTAGGATTTTTCTATGCTTTTTTTTCTTAATCAATTTTGATATGGATGTTGGATAAATATTTTTTCCTTTTTTGTTCATTCAGCAATGTAGGTTGAAGCCTAAGCACAAAGGTCCAATTGATTTTTCAAAATTTTCAAGAATTTTTCTAGTCATTTTTCGGAGTTGAAAAGGAATTTTCCAAGAATATACAAGTTTAACAAGGGTTTATTATCAATTAATTGATTCCCAATTAATTTCGATGGTTTTAGCATATGTGAATGATCCAAAAAATGTAAAATAAAGTTAATATGATCCATAAAAATCCATAAAAATGTATCGAAGAATGCATTGTGTGTCAGTTGCATTTGAGCATCAACTGGCGCATCACCCCATGAAAAAAACCGCACACGTGTCCTCGCGCATGAACAATCGCAATCACAAATACACGTATTGAGGTCTAAAACCCTACACATGAACAAGACCTTAGGAGATGACACATCAACGAGACGGGAAAGACAGGCGGTTACGTGTGGAAGAAGAAAGGATACATGGTGGGGGACCAAAAACAAAAGGTGGGGAGAGGGGGAAATGAGTGTTGTTTGTATATATATATATATACATATGGTATGTTATATGTAATTTAAATTGTATGTTATACGTAATTATATGTAATTTAAATTGTTTTTTTTAATTATATGTTATATGTAATTTAAAAAAGTGGGGGGGGGGGGGCAGTACGTGGCACGTCGAGGCCACAGCAGGGGATTGACAGGCAGTCAGAGTGGGTGGCAACGGCGCACATGGTAGTTGGTCGTGAATGGCGATGACAGGCAATCATCGAGTGCACGGGCGGGGCATCAATGGAGAGGACAGGGTGCATAGTGGGTGGGTGGGCGGCGTTCCGATGGAGAGGACGGGTGGCAACTAGTCGGTGCAGGTGGGCGGCACTACGACAGAGAGGATAGGGAAGAGGGGAGGAGGGAGAGGGAAGGTGGAGATGGAGGCGGGAGAAGAGGAGGGAGACTGTTGGGAGAGGAGGGGAAGGAGGGGACAGGGGTGGGGCGGTCACGGGAGGGGGGAGTTGTAAGGGCTTTGTAGGTATACCATGCCGTTGCTACCGATTGCACCTATATAGGGAGTAGTAGTGACTCAAAGCCCTGCCTTGTTTCCACTCTACGTGTGATTCCCTATGCCCAGTGGTGAACCCTCTTATGTGCGGCGTCACGAGGGTGTAGTCCTGGGATATGTCTATGTTGTCCCGCTTTTTGGATTCAATAATACAAGAGTATACCTTGAGCTCATATCGTGTTACCTTTCTGTGCCGTGTTGAGTGCGTAACGAGTGCAGGTTTATCACACTTGGTATCAGAGCAACTCTTGCTCGGAGTGAAGGAGTGCTCACGGAAGCAGGAGGAAAGATCCAGTGCCCCGAAGAGATCGAAGTCATAACGACCCACAGCGCGATGCCCCGCATCGTTGTCAAGATTGTGGGAGAGAAGGAAGGAGTCTCGCTTGAAGCTTTCTTGCTTGCACAATGGGGGAAGACACACAAGGGTGGAGGCTGAAAACAGTTTTTTTTCTTAGTTGTGTAAGCCAAAAGAGCTCTAGTACAAAGAAAATAGAAGAACCCTATGTATGGGTCTCAAAACCAAACTCAACTAACTAAGGTGGCATACTAACTGAGCCACGAACTAGAGTAGATAAGGATAGCTATCATGTAGCTATTATTCATCGGCGGTGTACCAACCGCGTCTGCAACTGACAAGTCAGTGACATAAGTACTCAACGGTCACCCTGGCATATCGCGAGTGGAGCTCGATATCTCAACACTCCCCCTCGAGCTCAATCCCAATTCCTGCACACCAAGCAGGTCTCTGAACTTGCGCAGCTTCTCTGCGCCCAATGCCTTCGTGAATATGTCAGCTACCTGATCCTCTGTGCTGACATAAACTAGATCAATAAGACCTAGTAAAACCCTCTCTCGCACATAGTGATAATGCACCTCAATGTGCTTTGTTCTAGCATGATAGACTGGGTTATTTGCCAAGTGTATACTACTCATGTTGTCACAATAAATGACAACTGGCCCATCTGTAGACTGATGCATATCATAAAGTAGCTTATGCAACCAAGCTACCTCACATGCAGCCATTGCTGCACCCCTGTACTCGGCCTCTGTGCTCGACAAGGCAACTGTAGGCTGTTTCTTGCTGCTCCAAGTGACTGCAGCACTCCCGAAAGAGAACACATATCCACTGGTAGATCGTCTATCAGAAATGCTACCAGCCCAATCAGCATCAGTGTATCCATGCAACTGTATCTGAACCCCAGTCTCATAAAATAGTCCATACTGCAATGTGGACTTCACATACCTGAGTATGCGTCTAGCCGCATCCAAATGCGGTTTCCTTGGAGCCTGCATAAACTGACTTACCAATCCAACAACATAGCTCAAATCTGGCCTGGTAATAGTCATATAAATCAAACTTCCTACTATGCGTCTGTACATAGTAGGGTCTTCTAGAAGCTCATCTGCATGTGTGCTCAGCTTCACATTCTGCTCCAAAGGAACTGAAATAGGCTTACAGCCTGTCATCCCATATTTGGACAACATGTCCAATCCATACTGCCTCTGCAAGAGCTGTATCCCACTTGGTGATCTAATCACCTCAATGCCCAAGAAATAACGCAGCTCTCCCAAATCCTTCATCTCAAACTTCTGCTTCAATAGCATTTTCACATGAAGGATATCTTCATCACTGTCACCTGTCATAATCAAATCATCAACATAAATGACAAGTAGCATAATACCTTTCTCTGTTTTTCTCACATAAAGTGAGAAATCTGCCTTGGAAATCTGAAAGCCAATAGTGACAAGATACTGTCCTATCTGGTCAGACCATGCTCTAGGTGCTTGCTTCAAGCCATACAAGGCTTTCTTCAACCTGCAAACAAACTCAGGATGAACAGCATGCACATAACCTGGTGGCTGCTCCATATAGACCTCTTCTTGCAAATCACCATGCAAGAAGGCATTCTTTACATCCATCTGATGTAAAGACCATCCCTTTGATGCAGCCATAGCAATGACTGCTCTTACAGTTGCCATCCTTGCAACTGGACTGAATGTTTCTTCATAGTCAATGCCATATGTTTGTGCATACCCCTTGACTACTAATCTTGCCTTGTATCTATTCACAGAACCATCTGCATTGTGCTTCACCTTATAAACCCACTTACAGCCAATTGCATTCTTACCTTTAGGCAAAGGTACTAACTCCCATGTAGCATTTGCTTCCAAGGCATCCATTTCTTCATCCATGGCTTTCTCCCATTTTTCTTTTCCCATGGCTTGCTCAAAAGATATGGGTTCTGGTTCCTGTATCACTTTGACCATATATGCATAGTGAATGGCTGTAAATCCATCATATTTTAGCCTATCCACAGGATACCTAGCTCTCGTAGACCTGCGCAAAGTAGGTTCACTCCCAGGTGCTCTCAAAACATCCCTGGTCTTCCTTACTCCAGGTGTAACAATAGAAGGGATACCCAACTCATCATCAATGCTCTGTTCTGAGCCACTGGATTCACCATCCACATAAGAGTGACCTGCATTCACATCAAACATGGGCTGATCAACCTTCTCTTTTCCTTTTCGTGATACCTGCATACCACTATCTGCATTGCTTTGAGAAGATTCTCCTGATCTCAATCTGCCTGTCCATGGCAAAGAATGTGAACCACTGCTAGAGGACGCTCCAGGTCCACTAATATTTTGTGACTGCTGCTGTGAATTCTGTGCAGCATTACCATTTTGTGCATCTACATCATCAATCACATTTACTGGTTTATACCAGCTACTCATCTCATCAAAAACAACATCTCTGCTCACTGTAAACTTACGAGTAGAAGGGTTATAGCATCTATACCCTTTTTGCTGCAGAGAGTAACCAATAAAGATGCACTTCTCAGCTTTTGGATCCAACTTGGATCTTAGCTCATCTGGCACATGTACATAGGCAATGCAACCAAAAATTTTCAAATGAGAAATATCTGGTTTCCTACCAGTATACCTCTCCTCTGGAGTCATTCCATGTATTGCTGCAGTGGGAGTCCTGTTCATTATGTAGACTGCTGTAGCAACTGCTTCAGCCCAATAAAAATCTGGCAAGTCTTTTTCATTGAGCATGGCACGAGATACCTCTCCAATATGCCTGTTTTTCCTTTCTGCAATTCCATTTTGTTCTGGGGTATAACTGCATGAATATTGCTGCTTTATGCCATGCTCCTGCAAGAACTTTGCAAACTCATTTGAGAGGTACTCTCCCCCTCCATCTGACCTTAGGCATTTTATTTGCAGACCTGTTTCTTTTTCAGCCATAGCTTTAAGGGTTTTGAAATGCCCAAAAACTTCACTTTTCTTTTTCATAAAATACACCCAAACTTTTCTGCTATAGTCATCAATAAAAGTGACAAAATAATGACAGCCTCCAAGAGATGCAGCTTTAGTAGTCCACACATCAGAGTGGATTAATTCCAATGGCTTCTCACTCTCTTGAACATGTCTAGGAAATGGTTTCCTTGCCTGTTTTCCAAACTGACAGGCTTCACATACCTTATGCATTTCTGCAACCTTGAATTTTGGCAATCCTGCAACAATATTTTGGGCCTGCATTGATTTAAGTCGTTGTACATTAACATGACCAATGCGTTTATGCCAGATATCAATATCTGCAACTACACCGGTCCCATGTGCAAACATTGCTGCACTCAATTCGGACATGTCTGCATCCAATGTAAACATTCTGCCCTTCTTCTTTCCTTTTGCTATCAAGCGACCTTTATTTTTCATATCCTCAACAAAGCATCCATGAGGATTAAATCTGACCTGCAAGCCCTGCTCAACCATTTGACCAACAGAAACCAGATTCTTGGTGATATTCGGAACATGAAATACATCGGAGATGTATTTCTTTTTCCCATCCTGCATAGACAAAGGAATTTTTCCAATCTGCACAATAGGATGTGCAGTATCATCACCAGTCTCCACAAATCCTGGTTTTTCCATTTTCCTTGCATCCTCCATCCATTCTGCATGACCTATCATGTGGTTTGACGCACCTGAGTCAACATACCATACATCGTTGCTTTCTTCTGCACTTGTCACAGAATTGTTCATGTGCTGCACCATAAACAGATGCTCATTTCTGTCATCACCCTGTCTACTAGAAGATGCATAATTTCCTTGTTGCAGTTTTCCATTCATGATGTCATTCTGCTTTTTGTAGCAGTCTTTAGCCATATGACCCATTTTACCACAATAGTAGCATTCAACATTACTGTTTGCATTTTGGCCTCTTTGCCATCCACCACGACCTCTTTGGCTCCCCCTGCCTCTAGAGTTACCACGTCCTCCTCCATAGGACTGGTTTTCTTGAGTTTGCTGCATATTCTGATTTCTACCACGGCCTCCAAATCGGCCTCCTCTACCTCTGCCTCTACCTCTTCCAGCATTTGAGTAGAAGACAGCTTCTTTTGAAGTTCCTCCTGAAGAAGATGCACCACCATTTCTCTGCTCCTCAGAAATTAGAAGAGCAATCAACTCCTCAAAATCAGGAAATCTTTCACGGACGGAAATGGATGTCCGAAACTGTGCATAATCCTTTCCTAGACCATTCAAGGTCACAGAAACTAAATCATCATCTTCCACTGGCGACCCAATGGAAGCAAGTGCATCTGCAATCTTCTTCACCTTCATGTGGTAGTCATTGATGCTCATATTTTCTCTTTGCACATTATGCAACTCTTGCTTGAGCTGCATTTTCCTGGCTTGAGTATTTGTGCTATACATTTTTGACAAAGTATCCCATGCCTCCTTTGGCGTACTTGCATCCTGAATATGCACAATCATAGAGTCTGAAATACTGATAGACAGCCAATACATAACTTTCCTGGCTCTCTCATGCCATGTTTTAAATGCCTGCATTTGCTGTTGATTGGGAACATCAGGAAGAACTGGTTCTTCTTCATTTCCTGCAACAAATTCCCAATATCCTTTTCCCATAAGGAAATTCATCATTCTAAACTTCCATGCTTGGAAGTTGTTCTTGTCAAGCTTTTCAGTGACAATCTGTGAAAGAGAATCAGATGCCATTACAGAACACTGCAAAAAATTCTGTCACTGCAAAAAACACAGCTTCACCCTCACAAGGGAAAATCTGCAAAACTGGCGAAAGTGGTATTTGACCACACAGTCACTTCCTAGTGACGATTTTGCATCAACAGGCAACAGGGATGATTCTGTAACTCCCAATGTCTCTGCGCACAAGCATACGATGCAATTTTTACAGTAATTATTCACCGACCTGTAGAACAGTGGCTGCACAGCATAAAACTGGGCCTTTTCCTGAGTGCGTGCAGAAAACTTCCGCCTCCAAAACAGGCCCCGAAATGGCCTCAAATAAAAAAAACAAGGTCGCCATCTTGCTTCACCGCATATACTGCCCTCTTGCTTCACCGCGAAGGGCGTCTCAACCTGAGACAATGCACTCCTGCACTTTCCGGCTGTGCTACCTGCAGAGATCTGCTCCCAAAACAGAAAATGAAAGCAACACTGCTCCTCTTACCAGAACACCGCGAGCTTGGCTTGCTTTCTTGAGCTCCTTACCACGAACAAGGCTCTGATACCATGTCAAGATTGTGGGAGAGAAGGAAGGAGTCTCGCTTGAAGCTTTCTTGCTTGCACAATGGGGAAAGACACACAAGGGTGGAGGCTGAAAACAGTTTTTTTTCTTAGTTGTGTAAGCCAAAAGAACTCTAATACAAAGAAAATAGAAGAACCCTATGTATGGGTCTCAAAACCAAACTCAACTAACTAAGGTGGCATACTAACTGAGCCACGAACTAGAGTAGATAAGGATAGCTATCATGTAGCTATTATTCATCGGCGGTGTACCAACCGCGTCTGCAACTGACAAGTCGGTGACATAAGTACTCAACGGTCACCCTGGCGTATCACGAGTGGAGCTCGATATCTCAACAATCGTGTCGCCCCACGTCACGACGCCCCACGTCATGTCTCCCCACGTCGCGTTGCCCCATGTCGCGTCGCCCCACATCGCAACGCCCCCCGACGCGTCGCCCCGGCGTGACATCCCAACCTCGACATCCCACCGTCTGAAGACGTGACGCGGCTTCCCCGCGGCACGACCCACACCACCACAGGCGAAACGCGGCTTCCCCGTGTCGACACCACCACCAACCACATGGAGGACGAAAGGGAGAACGTCACCCTCCCAACACTGGAGGAGAGGAAGAAGAGTAGGGGGCAAGAATGGAGAGTGGCCCAAGAGGAGAAGGTGGTAGGACTAAAAAGACAATTAGATGGTATGTCAGGCATGCTAGAATCAATATGGAGGAACATGCAAATGAAAGAAGAGGAGGAAGAAAGGAGGAAAAAACTAGAAGTAGAGCAGGGCTATAGAGAATGGGTGATTCAACAACAAGAAGAGGAGAAAAGACACCGAATGCAAGAGGAGATGGATAGAACGGGTAGAGAGGAGACATCTAGGAGGGGGCAAGATACAAGGAAGGAGAAGGAGAAAGTAGTAGAATTAGGAAGCAAAAAGAAAGACAAGAAGAAGGAGAAGAAGCACCATCACAAAGAAGAGGAAGATAGCAGTAGTTCAGAAGATGATTATGGAAAATTCAAGATGCCCCAACCCGCCAAGTACAAGGGAGAGAGAGATGGGTTGGTTCTGAAGAAATGGATCGCAGAGGTGGACAGGTACTTAAAGTATTCATGAATTACCGAAGACAGGAAGGCGGAGGTGGCAGCCATTTACTTGGAGGAGGAGGATGCCAGTTGGTACCTGCTAAAACAAGAGCAGGGCCACACAATCTGTTTGTGGGAAGAACTCCAGGAAGAACTGAAGGACTACTTTATTCCAAAGCTGGAGAAATTCAAAGTGAGAGATGAATGGAGGAACCTCAAGCAAACACAGGGAAAGATGAAAGAATATGTCAGCAAATATAGGCAAATCATGCTGCAGCTACCAAACATGGATACTAACACTAAGCTACATGGATTTTTTTTTTGGGATGCAAGAATGGGCTAGAAGAGATGTGGAGAGACAGGAGCCAACAAGCTTAGCAGAAGCCATGAGAATGGCCGAATGACTGGTGGACCTGGAAGGCAGAAGAACAGCACAAGGGAATCAAAACAGGTTCAACAACAACTTCAACAACACCTTCAACAACAACAACTCATGGAACCAGTGGTCCAATGCTCCTAGAGGGGCATTCACAGATACAAGGAGCCAAAACACCACTACCACCACGGCCGTATCACAAACTGCATTAGTACCAAGAGGAACAGCATGAAGATGGGGAAACAATCACTACAGGCCAACCCCTAGCACATCATATGGGCCCGCAGGATCAAATACATCATGGTGGAGACCCCCAGGCCCTTCCACCGGCATCAGATGCTTCAAATGTGGGGGTCCACACTACCAAAAAAAATGCCCAATAGAAGATACAGCTTCATCGAGTGGATCAAGGGTGAATGCAACTTGTGCATATGGAGGAGAAGAACTACAACCACCGCGTATCCAGGGAATTCCAAATGGGAGTGAAGAAAGCATGGACCACCCAAGGGTAGGGTCAGTTAGTACTCGACCCCAATGCATGGCAGCCAGGGTAGCGGTAGTCCACCATCTATACATCAAAGGCCGAATGGGCGAAGGAAACCAACCTATCATGGTGGACACAGGAGCAACACACAACTTCATGACACCAGAGTGTGCAGCAAAACATGGATTGAAGCTATCAAAGGCCCCAGAAGGATTAACAGTAACATTCACACAAGGAGAAGCCAAGGAAGTAAAACAAGTGTTTGCAGTCCAAGTGGAAGCCGACAAGTGGAAAGCGAAACTCAACTTCTTAGTAATCCCCATGGATGATTTTGAAGTGATATTGGGCTTAGAATTCTATGACAAGTATGTCATTGCAATGTTTGGTAAGGGGGTGAATGAAATGATGCTAGATATGCAAGGAGAAGGCGTCAGAGTGCCATGCGAAAGAATGCAGCTACCTGGCAGGACCCCAATCAAGGTGCAAATGAAGGAGAATAAGCCAGGAATATCATGCCAAATAGTAAAACCAATTGCAAACCAACCAAAGGGCCAGACCCAAAAAACACTAGTCCAAGGGACCGTGATCAGGCCACGTATCATGACATGCAGTGCAAAACAAGTCGAAAAATCAGTCAAGCAAGGAGATATGGTCTATCTGTGTATGATCTAACCAATTGAAGAAGAAGAAAATGGAAAGAAACCCAAACAACAGAATAGCAACACAGAGGTGGCAAAAATACTTGAAGAATTCAAAGATGTAATGCCAGCTGAGTTACCCAAGGGTCTACCACCCAGGAGAGATGTGGATCACAAGATTGAGCTGATTCCAGGGTCTGCCCCATCGGCCCGAGCTCCCTATCGCATGAACCACATTGAGCTCATGGAATTGAAGAAGCAACTACATGAACTAGAAGAACAAGGATTCATCCGCCCTAGCAAATCCCCCTTTGGTGTCCCAGTATTGTTTGTAAAGAAGAAGGATGGGGGACTTAGAATTTGTGTAGATTATAGGGCTCTTAACAAAATCACCATAAAAAACAAATACCCTATTCCCCTAGTGGAAGACCTCTTAGATAGACTACACGGGGCCAAGTACTTCAGTCGAATTGATCTTAGATCAGGATACCACCAAATCTGCATAGCTGAAGAAGATATCCCAAAAAAAGCCTTTCGTACCCGATATGGTAGTTTTGAGTGGTTAGTCTTAGGGTTCGGCCTAAGCAATGGGCCAGGCACATTTTGTGGCCTCATGGATGGAATTTTTAGACCGGAGATAGATATCTTTGTCATTATCTACATAGATGACCTCCTAGTCTACAGTAAGACCTTAGAAGAGCACAAGCAACACTTACGCCGAGTTTTTGAGAAACTGCGGCAGCATCAATTATACGCCAAGCCGGAAAAATGTGAGTTCACAATGAAAGAATTGGAGTTCTTAGGCTTTATTGTAGGAGCAGATGGAATCAAAGTGGACCCTAAGAAAGTGGAAGCTGTTCAAAGATGGCCTGTACTGAAAACTGTAAGAGAAGTGCGGGAGTTCCTCGGCTTCACCATATTTTGTCGGAGGTTCATCAAAGATTACAGCCTTATCACTGCCCCCCTCTCCCACCTCACCAAAGAAGATCACTCTTTTACATGGGGGAACGCGCAACATGAAGCCTTTGAGCAGATGAAGAAGTGCATGAGCCAAACTCCTGTCCTAAGGGTGCCGAACTTCACCAAACCCTTTGAAATCTCTACAGATGCATCTGACTATGGCATAGGGGTGTACTGGTCCAAGAGGGTCACCCCATTGCGTATGAGTCAAAGAAATTTACTAATGCTGAAACAAGGTGGAGCACACATGAGAAGGAAATGTTGGCAGTCATCCACTGCCTTAGAAAATGGAAGCACTATGTTCAAGACAAGCATACAATAGTCTTCACCGACAATATCTCCCTCAAATACTTCCAATCCCAACCCAAGTTATCAGCAAAGCAAGCCCGCTGGCTAGACTTCCTAGCCGAATTTGACCTGGAGATTAAGCACAAGCCTAGCTCTACTAACCAGATAGCAGATGCCTTGAGCCGGAAAGCTGACCTGAAAGCTGTCAGTGTGGTCAGCAGTAACTTCATAGAACTTGTCAAAGAGGCACTAGAACAAGATCAAGAAATGCACAAAATAATCAAAGATGTGGAAGCAGAGAAGACACCACATGGAATGTACACCTTAGAAGAGGGTATTCTATTTTTAGGCAAGAGATTGTATATCCCCAACAATGTGGAATTAAAGAAACTCATCCTGCATGAGATACACGACGGCAAGATTGGAGGCCACAAAGGGCAAAGCAAAACCTTGGAGGCCCTTAGGAAGCAGTTCTTTTGGCCGAACATGAAGGAAGAAGTGATAGACTACATCAAAACTTGCCCCACTTGCCAGATAGTCAAAGCACCAAGATCAAGACCAGCCGGACTACTACAACCATTACCAGTACCTAACCGCCCATGGGATGTCATCAGCATGGACTTCATTGTGGAACTATCAGAGTCCCATGGGTACACAATCATCTTTGTAGTGGTGGACTATTTTTCCAAACAGGCCCACTTCATCCTGGCCAAACCACCACTGAATGCCAAGGAGGTAGCATGCCTCTTCTTCACACATGTATTCAAACTGCATGGCTTACCACTGGCCATTGTATCAGATAGAGATGGAAGATTCATGAGCGACATGTGGAAGGAACTCTTCAAGACTCTGGAAACCCAATTGAGATTCTCATCATCCTTCCACCCGAAGACAGATGGACAGACAAAACGAGTCAACCAAGGCATGGAAGATTACCTCCGCAGCTATGCTCGAGTGGACCAGAAAGATTGGGCCTTGTACCTTGATGTCTTGGAATTCCACTATAATAGCTCCATCCACTCGGCAACGGGATACACTCCCTTTGAGTTAGCCACAGGAAAAGAAGTCATTACACCACTGGCCTTAGCATCCGGAGTGGCCAAAGTGGAGGATCAAGATGCACAAGAATTCTTGAAGAAATGGAGAGATCGCAATGCAGCAGCTAAGCAAAGTCTCGAGCAGAGCAAGATAACCATGACAGAGCAAGCAAACAAGAAGAGAAAGGCTGTACTATTCGCCAAAGGAGACATGGTCCTAGTGAGCTCTAAGAATATGTCACTTCCCAAAAACAAGCTGGACCTGCCAGACAGCGTTTGTGTTCATAATGCATTTCATGCTCGTCTTCTGCGCAGGTTCTATCCTGACAACCAATGGGGACGGTGCGTACCAATGCTACATTTCAATGGTCCCTTCGAAGTAGAAGCATTCCTCCGACACCGGGAACAAAGAGGATTCCCCGAATACCTCACCAAGTGGCGCGGGCATCCACTCAAGGAGGCCACTTGGATCTCAGAAGCAGAGGCCCGTGAATGTGGAAAGGATGCCTTCGCCCTTTGGCTCGAGGAGAACCCCCCTGCTCCTTCTACCGACCCTTGAGCTGCCCCAGCACTCCAACAAATAATGCGGTTCTCAATCATAGACCCCAAATGTGCCTCCACTCCTCAAATGTAATCGAGTCAAGGGTGGACTTGTGAAAAATGCGGGATCTAGAGCATGGCTATGGCGGCTTGTAGGCATAGAGTGAACTCATGATGGAGAGGACAAGAACACTATTTGTTACACAAGTGAATTAGGTTCCAAGATGGAAGCTTGGACTCATAAACACAATCTTGTGTATGACTGACAATGACAAGACACTTAACTGAAAGTACAAGGCATCATGACATTGTATTCATTCTACATGAAAAGTGGTAGTCAAGTACAATGCTTATATAGTTGTTGGATGGGTAGCAATCTTCCCTCTCTATGCATATGGGATTACTGCAGCCTGCATGTCCTAAGCCTAGACTGCCTCATACAAAGAGGCTACATTAGGTGTGATTGCAAATATCTCAACACCCCTCCTCAATCACAACTAGAAAAGGCACAAAGTGTGTAGAGGCTGTAATGAGAACCACCTGCAAAGTGTGGGCATACCACAGACATGGCAAAACACCAGAGGCTGTCGCAGAAAAAAGCTAAGAGTGGGTACCATAAACATGGTGGACATCCAGAGGCTGTAACAGGGGCCTCACAAAGTGTACAGGGACTGTAATGCCAAGTTACATGAGGAGTTTACAAAGCTTATGACAAAGACATTTGGGCTAGACATTACAAGGCTAAAGAAGTCAGTAAAAAATTGGGTCAAGGACCGGCAGGTCCTTGCAGTTTTCAGCATTACTTTTGACATATATATTCAATTTATTGTAGGTCTTCTTGTCGGAGTAGTTCAGCTTGCCCTTTTTGATCATGTACTTGCTGTTCACTTTGCTTGCCGCTTCAGAGTCTTCATGATTTTTCTGCTTCTTCTTCTTCTTCTTCTTCTTCTTCTTTTTCTCTTTGATCTTTCCTTCATGGTCATCATTTTCATGGACTTTGCTTGCATTAGTCATCTGGTTCTTGTCTTTAAGGTCCCCCTCAAGCAAAGGTACAATCTTTGAGATAGCGTAAATGTCTTCAAACTTTTGCACTTTCATGTCTTCAAGGTCTTCAAATGGATGCACTGATGGCATTTGGATATAGTCAGCTCCTTGTCTTCTTGTAGGGAGAGTAACATCTTCTATGTAGTGTATTTTGGCAAGGAGAATTGTATCACTTTTCATAACAAGCATCTTCATAAAGGAATTCATTTTGGTCATTCCCATAACTGAGAATGAGCTTCAAATTTTGAGTTTGCACCGCAGAAGAGTTACACTTTAATGTGTCAATAGACACAAGAAGACTAGTGTTTATCAGCACTGAATGAGTATCAAAAAGATACTATCTTGAAGCTTGGTGTTGAAACTGAGTTTGATTTCTTAATTCCCTTACTGATTTGAATTGGAAACTGAGTAGATTAGAGTGAATTAGAACTGCAGAGGGTTGGTTGAGCCCAAAGGAGTGAGAAATTGAAGAATTTTATGAGCTTGAGTTAAAAAGCTATGGAGGACTATTAGGGTTTGAGGTGCAGGCGACTGATTTTTTCGATAATTCAGCAGCTACGATGGATCATTCCGTCGCATATTTGATGGAGATGAAGCTTAGGAGTCCTTCTTCAAATGCCCTATGCCCAGAGGTGGAATCGCAGCGCACAGACAGAGATGCAACCGTACGAACTGATACAGGCGCAAAATTTCCAGCGAGCTCAAATTCACGCAATGCTGGGCTCAATGATGGGTAATCTTGGACTGTGATGTACCAGGAAGCTTTGCCACGAGTAGAGGAATGTTTTTCTAGAAGGAATCGTGGGATGAAATGGCTTGTAGTGTGAGATCCAGGGGCTCAATCAGAGCTATGTGCTGTTTGGCTATGGCTGCCACAAGCTTGGCTGAAGATGAAGTTGAGAAAAGAAGTCATATACTGACACTGAGCTGGATGGAGGTTCAAAAGAATCAAGAGAGGCTGGAGAAGCAATGCCATGCCCAACTGGGCTCTGATACCATGTGAAAAATGCGGGATCTAGAGCATGGCTATGGCGGCTTGTAGGCATAGAGTGAACTCATGATGGAGAAGACAAGAACACTGTTTGTTACACAAGTGAATTAGGTTCCAAGATGGAAGCTTGGACTCATAAACACAATCTTGTGTATGACTGACAATGACAAGACACTTAACTGAAAGTACAAGGCATCATGACATTGTATTCATTCTACATGAAAAGTGGTAGTCAAGTACAATGCTTATATAGTTGTTGGATGGGTAGCAATCTTCCCTCTCTGTGCATATGGGATTACTGCAGCCTGCATGTCCTAAGCCTAGACTGCCTCATACAAAGAGGCTACATTAGGTGTGATTGCAAATATCTCAACAGGACTCGCATGGTAGCAATCATCACAAATAACTCCATCAAATGCAAAAAGCCCCCAACGTCTTAGTGTGGCAGACACTGGCCAGTCTGATAGTATAGACGGTGTTAAGACCCCACGGTCCCCTTAGACCGGCAGACATTGATCAGCTTGCTAGGAAAAGCTGTGTTAAGACCCCGAATGAGTCAAATAACAAACGTTACCCTTAGATTGCTGAGGTCAGCAATCCAGTAAATAAACGGGAGTGAGTGTAAGGGGTTTGTAGCTATATCATGTCGTTGCTACCGATTGCACCTATATAGGGAGTAGTAGTGACTCAAAGCCCTACCTTATTTCCACTCTACGTGTGATTCCCTATGCCCAGTGGTGAACCCTCTTATGTGCGGCGTAACGAGGGTGTAGTCCTGGGATGTGTCTATGTTGTCCCGCTTTTTGGATTGAATAATACAAGAGTATACCTTGATCTCATATTGTGTTACCTTTCTGTGTCGTGTTGAGTGCGTAATGAGTGCAGGTTTATCACAGGAGTCACTGGGGGGGGGGGTACTTGAACGGGGGTAGTCATAGGAGGGGGGGCCATTAGGGAGGGTGGTATATTAGGGGGGGTACATTAGGGGGGAAAGGCCGTGGGTTGGGGGGTGGTTGTGTTGGAGGTTTTTTTTTCTGTTTTTTTAAATAAAAAAGTTCCCCCGTCTCGCGTGTGAACACGAGTGGGGGGTAAAAAAATTTACAGCGATGGAGGTATCACCGCAACCAAAGGGGTTGCGTAGGAAAAGGACATCGGTAATGGATGCAGCCACACACAAAAAATCGCGAAACACGGGTGTTAACAAAAAAACACACGAAAGATTAAAACACAAAGTACGAAAAAATTAATAACGTTAAACCAAACACCTGATGGATGAAGAGAAAAAAGAAAAAATATGCTGGATGACGAGATGAAGAGGGTGCAAAAATGAAACCAAATGTGTGGGGACAATTAAGGGCGTTCGCATGGAAAAAAGGTGGAAAGTGAGACACACACTGAAGTTAATATTGGTCAATCCGTCAGCCAAAATCAAGGATAGTCAAAGGGAAAAATATTCGATGATGTGGTGGGCCACCATGTCACCACCACAGAACGTGGTTCTAACATGGATAAGACCCGTTCGCTTGGAAAAAATGAACAACATGCACCCAAAATAAAAATTAAAAATAATACAAAAAAATCCGCCATTCAAAACCAAGTGTAATGAAAATGAAAAATTTCCACATGAAGATGGCAGACACGATAGGTAGGGATTACGAGGTGGTTAAGGCAGGTTCACATGGAAAAAGAGTCAAAATCCACACACAAGAATACCAAAAAATACGAAAAAATTAATAACGGACAAACCGTACAGCAGAATGATAGAAAGTAAAAAGGAAAGATGTCAAGAGGAAGGTGGAGGTGAGGGCTATATCATCAAATTTTTGTTCCGAAGTGAAAATGACATTTTCAGGAAAAACTTTTACAATAGTTGGTGCACATATTGTAGCAGACTCAGCAACAACAAATCCAAATGTTATAACAATAGCAACAAAGGCAAGACGAAGAGAAGATTGATTCCATAGCTATTATGGCCCTTGAGGAAGTTGGGCAAAAAGTAAAATAATTTAATGGTCAAAATGTCTTTGTTTTCATTCGCTTGTATGTTGAGAAAATGCTCTTCTTTGGTATACCAAAGCATGCATGGAGTCGCTATAACTCGAGATCCATGGCACGGAATAGAGGATAATAAAAAGAAAAAGTGGCTAATTCGAAGGGACAAATAGGGCTCTAAGGTCAAATTTTTATTTCAGTGAAAGTAAGATGGGTTCCCATTAAAACATGGCAAAACCAAGGATAAAGCCACACGGTCAAGGAACGACCCCAAGTCGAGGTGAAAATAGGACGGTTGGGTGAGAAAGGGACCCTAGCAGGGCAGGACCAAGACATGGTATGCTCAAATAATTTCATAAGGAGGTTTCCAAAAGGGTATACTCAGCGAGTGCACAACAAACCCGCAAGGACGCATTCCCATACTTAAGACCTTAATAGATCGAATTGACTACGCAACATGGGCCTAACACTTGATCATAATTCATATACGTATGTCCCCACACTTAAAACCTAACAACTCTGGTAAGAAAAAGGTGTAGGGTTAGAAAAACTTGGCCCAATTTATAGATGGTTGAGGTGAATTGTTGCGGATGCATGCAGAGTTATACTCATTGGCAGGACGTACCATGGCTCGCCACATCACACTCATCCAGCATGGCAGGGACTACGCAACAGCATTGAGGGAGGTAGCTTTATTAAGGAAGTGTTGATTAGGTTGTTGTCGCGAGATATCCATCACTTGGTCTTGACAGTCACTCATGCTAAAATGATAGATTAGTCGCTCGCCCCATGACTCACATCACTTGAGGAGATTTATTGAAACCCATAGCTCACACCCAGTTTAAAAATTGGCAAGAGGAATAGTCCAGAGAGAGAGTATGCCAATGTGCACAATTGATGGTGCATCAGTGCGTCCCAACCCATTGGGCATAGGTGCAAGAAGGAAGGCCAAGGAGACTTATCGTGTTGTGCACCAAACAAAATGAAGTGTATGGTGATGGAAGAGGAGGCCCAGTCTCGTGTGTGCATAAGAAAACAAGAACGTACCTACCTCCAAGTGTCGAAACATCCCTCGATCCTCACCTCTCAGTTGATAAAGGGAAAATCAATCACGCTCAGCCCCCCCTCTGTTGCACACTCTGTTGATGATTACAGGAGGGCAACCGAGTTCCTCACATCTTGTTGATTGAATCCTCATGGCCACTTATGCAAAGGTTGTATGCCTTATGCCCAATTGATGGTGCAATAGTGCATCCCACCCTCCTATGCCAACATACGGTGCAAGAAGGAAGGTAAGGGAGACTTATAGTGCCATGCACAGGAACAATTCGTACTTTTTGCATTGAGAGGCCCATCTTGTGTGTGCAATACTCCATTCATACATCTCACCTCTCTGTTGGATAGAAAGGGCAAGGACTGGTCACTCATCCCACCCTCCGTGTCTCATACTCTATTAATGAATACATAGGGCAGTCCATACTCACATCCCCATCTAGTTAGGATGATAGATCGCATCACTCAAGGTTTGTTGATGAAGATCGGCTTCACCTGGTTGATGATGTCAAAGCGGATTGGTTGATGAAGAGGCGTACCCAGGGAGATAGCCAACACATTGTCGTGACGCTGTGTGTCCACCACTGCGAACCTGAGGGCTAAGTTTTTTGCCAGGAATTTGAACTCATTAGTCAGCGTCATTAGGAATTCGTTTTCCGTTGTGTGTGTCTTTTTGTTGCCATTTAGTTTTGAAATGTCAATTTAAAAATTTTATTGTTTTATTCCATCCTAAATTTTTTGTATCCGCTGAGTAGTACTCATGCATAAATAACCCGCGTGTATGTCTGGTTTGTAGCACTATTGTGACTATGTATGGTAAATGTGGCAATCTTTTGGAAGCAAAAAGTGTATTTTCTCACAAATCCAACTATGATGTGGTATTGTGGAGTTCTCTACTTTCAGTATATGTGGAACAGGATTAGGGAGAAAAAGCTTTACGCCTCTTTAGGCAAATGGTAGAGGAAGGTGCAAGTCCAAATCTACAGACATACATACTCCTTTTGCAAGCATGTCTCACCCTTCTAGAAAAGGGGGAAACTCTATTTAAGAACCTAGAAAAAGTATGTGCTGACTTGGTGCAAGGAGCAAATGATAAGAGGCTGAAAGTCAAAGGTTCTATAAGGATGCCAACTAAGGTCTTACACATGACTACCCACAAGTCTCCATGAAGTGAACGTGTTAAAGTGGAGGAGGGCACTGCTACGAAGGAATCCCCTCCCCTTGGTTACATCATTAATATAGTGCTAGGTTTTTGTGAGTGAAGACTACTATTAGCCTTAGAAGACTATTATAGGAAAAAGATGCTTATTATAGAAGGAAGGATCATTAGGACTGCATGTTTTTTGGGACGCCCCATGCTGAAGAGGAGTAGGAGACGGAGATTTGAGGAGGAAATTATTAGTTGAGTACTTGGGGAGCGTAGTTCTAAAAAAAACTATGGAGCTTTAGTTCAAAATTGTGTGGGGGAAACGTGCAAGCATAGCATGCTGCAAATGCCGTGAGCTACTTGTTTAAACTTCAAGCCTATGAGAAGTGCGACCATCCATTGTGAAGGAGCTCGATTAATATTTCTAAATTGTCAAAGCAAGAATCTGAGAGAGAAGACCTTTGAACCACCATATCCTAAATTATGTATGCAATTTGTTGCCGACTGATCGTGATAAGGGCAAACGACTCAAAAATCCACTAACTGGGAGAAATGTGGAAGAGTTTTCGAGTGCAAACTTGCCCCTTGCTTCAGCATGATATCAGAGGGAGCCATTGCATCAACTCGAAGGTAGACAATAACGCCATTTAGTGTCACCATTAGCATGGGAAATGGAGCACAAGATGAAGGTGGCCGGCTTACAATTAAACTTTGTTGTTGAGGGAACGATATCTACATGATTGAATACCAAGGAAGCAAGCACTCTCCAAACAAATGCTAGTATCAACCATGCCTTCTCTATGTACTACATTTTTAAGAGTTGTTGAAGAAGACATGTGGAGTTATAATGCCATGAACGCACTGATTACAAGCAGTTGTTTTCCTTCTTCATCATCAAAAGACATGTCTTCTTCACCTACTCTAAAGGAGATGGCCTGCTAATCATCATCATTAGTCGGCACAAGAGCAATCCAGAGAAGCTGCAATGATTATTACAGTCTAAGATGGCAACTGGATATGGTGGGGGGTGACGCTAAAAATTGTAGTGGCCAATGTTTGCCATGCCTAACAAGTACTGAAACAAGGTGGTCTCGAGGACGTCAACATTATTTTCTTCATGTATGAATGCATTGCAGATAACAACTAGAGGCAAAGAAAGGTAGTCGATAGTGGCCCCAACGATTATATTTTCATATTCTATTCGGAACATGGGGGTCCTGGATTTCTTGGAATGTCTACCAACCCAAACATTTATGCAAGTGATTTCAAAAAGGCTTTGCATATGAAGATTGTCATCTTCACGGAGATAAACAAAGGACATGAAGATGACATAAGGCAATAACAAGACCAAGGCTTCAACAAGTTCATAACTTTCACCAAATCATTAAAACAAGGATGCTTCATCATTGTACTAATCAGCCAATTGACGCATAACAAATTGCTCTTGTATATTCAACACATCTCATCATACAATTGTGATATTTTCTATCCACACCTTCTCCATAATACCACTTTACTTCTACATTTTAGTGCTTATACCAAGGAGACTTGGAGTCTCTTACCTTGGAAGATCATTTTTTTGTATCTTGATCCCGAATGTAAAGCAAGTTTGAACACTTACATGACTTCTTCCGTCTTACCTTGCCCACATATGTTTTTGATTGAATGTGAAACCTAACCATTCTTTTACTCCATGTATTTGCCTTGAGTTGAGTATTCGTCATCATCCTTTGCTCCCATCTCGCAAAGCATCCGTGCGGCGAACAACTTTCACAAACTACTGTGTGTATTCCGTGCGACATCTGGGAGACCCTTCGAATAATCCACCTTTATCATCGACTATTTCTTCCTTTTCAACCAATGAGATGAATACTTTGCTACAAACTCTTTCTTCAGCCATTATGATGCAAAATTAGCAGATGCAATTATCTATGCACAGCAGCAGCAACAGTTGCATCAACAATGACTGTTGCATCAAGAATAGGAGCATATGCATGGTGCGACCAAGGCAATCGAGGCTATGGTTAGTGAGCGAAATGTTTCAGTCTACATTCAAGCCAAAATGTTTCAGTCTACATTCAAGCTTTTGAAAGCCATATGCAATTATTTGGAGTTCTGACCAACTAGAGCAACTATTTCTTACAGCTTGTCACGCATGCTTTGCGGTGGATTAGAGTAATAGATCTATCTACACAAGACTTTAACTAAGATGCTTTCAAGAAAATGCTCAAAGACTAATATTTTCTAGAAGATTATGGTATTGCTACATAAAAGACATTGAGAGAGTGGGTTTATCAAGCTAACAAAGGACTTGTTGCAGGAGTTTGAAGAGCAATACAACCAGTTGGATGCACTAGAGCAAAGAGCTCTGAACTCAGAGAAAGTGGAGTTATTCTTATAGGACACAACCTATGGGATTGAAGATGGATTGACAGGATGCTGTCAATGCTGTTTTTACACTGATGAAGAGGTTAAAATGGAAGGCTCGCTTGCAAAATGGGATGCAGTCACCACCAGTGATGTCTTCTCCTACCAGGACTTCTCCTATTGTACCATCCACTACTTCTCCTATTTCTCAGCCTATGTCTATGCCTATGCCTATTCTTTTTGCAGTTGTCAAACCAATTGTAAAACCAACTATCAAAGATATGGTGGAGGAGATATCAAAGAGCTTAAAAGACCTACAAATTAAGATGACTAGAATGGAGGAGCAGCCGCTTAATCCAACTCCAGTTTCAGCTTCAACTTCTTCTTCACCTACAAATTCTTCCAAGAATGATTGTGTCCATCATTGCATGTGGTGCGATAGTCCAAATCATGAGTGGAAGGACTATCAAGATTTTAAAGAGGCGAGAAGACTGAAGTTGGTAGTCTGGAAAGACAATATGATATGTTTTGGAGATTCAGAGGAGCCAATCAAACCAAATTTTGGTAAGGGTGGTATGAATAAATTGTTAAAGAAGTCTCTTTTGTGCTCTTCTTATGTGATACGAGAGGTGGCAAGACAAGTTGTTGCTATGGTCTTCAGTTAGAGCAGTTACCGAAGGACAAATCTCCTTTATGGTCCTATGCACTGCACGCAGAGAAAAAGGAAAAAGCTTCAACATTCAAACTTTCAGCCATAGGTGATAAGATCAAGAAAGGGACTGGATGGGATGATCGAGTTGATGTCTTTTCTATCATGCCTATATGGCAAAATCTCAGGGATTTGAAGTGCTTGTTGAGGAGAAGCGAAAAAGAGATGATGATCAGCCTAAAGGTTCAAAGAGGGTAACTAGGAGGAGTGATCCAATTTCTCAGTCATCTTATTCAGGACCAAAGCAGAGTATGGTTGATGTTCATAAGTCGAAAGTACAAGAAGATCAGAAAGCCTCAAAGACAAAGGATCTAAAGCCAAAAAAGTAACCTAGATTCAAGTTGCTTTCCGACATTGAGACAACTATAGGGACTTAAAGAAGGTGCTTGAGGATCGGATTCTTAAATGTAAAATTGAATTCACTCTTGGAGAAGTCTTGGGGATTGCCAAAAGATAATTTCATGATGTTATCATCTGCATCATTAAAAGAAAATGACAGATTATTGAACTCAACACAGGATATGATCCATTGAGAGGCTTTAGCAGCTGCTAAGGCTATTATCTATGACTTGCAGATTGAGGAGATTGATTCTAATGAAGAGATTAATGAAGATTCTATAGATGGAGCTTTATGTATGCAGTCTAAGAAGACTCTTCAGCCTTTACTTTAGCTTGTATAGTATGCGAAGAGTGATGACGCACCTAAATTGGTGCCTCGTGGCCATTTTTGCTGCAGTCACTGGGCTCGTGTGACTACGGAGATGGTAGTCAAGTTGGAGACCCCTTGTGTTGCTCTTTTGGATCATGGCTCTGAGGTTAATGTCATAGTGTGTGGATTGTATGATACTGGTAGATGGCCAGTTGATGTGGATCATGGTTGGTGCATGCGTACGACCAACAACACTACAAGAGATTTGTATGCTGCTTGTTCGAATTTGAATATTTCTATTGGAGATGTGGATGACACTTATCATTTCTTTGTGCAGAACTCTTGTTCCTATCCTATCATTTTGGGGCAGCCATTTGTTGTTGAGTTTTGGATGGAGACTAAGGTTCTTGATGATGGGTCTGTCTATGCACGGATCCAAAAAGCAAGGATGGAAAGAGGGATGTATAGTTCATGACAGTTTGTGTCAACCATCAGCAGAATAAGGATTCTTTGAGGGATTCCCCTCTTCTAGCAGGAGAGACGACAAATTTTTGTTAGGTACCACTGACTTACGAGACGATAGTGGTATGAGACAAGGAAAGCTCTTGCCTCCTAGCAAGGGGGAAATTTTTCCTCAGGAGTTTATGTGTGTCTATTGAAAGTACTTTGTGTTTTTAGCATATTACGGATATGCCTAGAGCTGTAAGCTAGTACTTAAATAGAAAAGAAAAAGAATTGAAGCTTGTAGGTCTTTTATAGGATGAAGACAGGGTAGATGGTCTCTATGACAGGTTGTCATGCTCGGATACTATGGAGGATCTTTTAGCATTGGTGAAAACTGAAAATCAAGAGTTTTCATATGACTTACAAATCCATT